>NC_056741.1:1097598243-1097810743 GCF_019279795.1 Protopterus annectens
GACTGGGATTTTATTCCAGAGTGAAGGGAGCCTCTGGGTTATGAATCTGTCCCTCCAGCATGTCCTATTTATTTCAGTGCTGAGGTTCAAGTCTCTCGTGTAGCTCGATGGGATTTGGATTTTTTGAGGTGCAGCATGTCCCTTAATTCCGGATTGGACATGGCCTTATACGTCAGGCACAGGTCACCTCTGAGCAGGCGGTATGCCACTGAGTAGAGCTGGAGTTTCTTTAACCGGGCAGCATATGGCATCTGTTTGAGCCCTTTGATCCTCTTGGTGAGGTACTTTTGGGGTCTTTCCAGTTGCTGCAGGTGTTTGGTAAGGTACATCCCAAAAGGGCATTGTACTCAATTATGGGCCTGATGAGGGATGAGTAAAGAGGCACGATGACCTCCCCTAATCTAGATGTGAATCCCTTCATGATTAGGTGGGCTATATAAAATGTTTTTCTAACCACTTTGGCCATGTGGTTGTCAAATGAGAGATTGCTATCAACTTGGGTCCCCAGGTCCCTAATTACTTCTTCTATACTTAATGGATTACCACCTATGTGGTAATTTGTGGGCACTTTGTTGTTTTGCCAAAAGGGATGACTATACACTTTTTGGCGTTTAGTTTGAGGCCATGGCTCTGGCACCAGTTGTCTGTTTCTATGAGGCCCTTTTGGAGGATGCTTGTGTCGGCTGGAGAGTCGATTATGGCCCAGTTTGCAGTCATCTGCGAACTTGGTCAGCCACAGTCCTTCCGTGTTGGCCTGTACCTCCGAGAAATATATACCAAACAAGAGAGGTCCCAGGACTGAGCCTTGTGGGACGCCACTTGTAACTGGTTTGGAGTCTGACATGGCTCCAGCAATTCTAACCATGTGGGTTCTGTCCTTGAGCCAGTTTGCAACCCATCTAGTGACATAGGGGTTTATATTTAAGCTGGTGAGCTTATCTATAATGCCCGAGTGGGGTATTGTATCGAAGGATTTTGCGAGGTCCAGATAGGCTGTGTGGACCACCTTCCCTTCCAATGGCCTTGGTGACTGTTTCAAAGAAGTCAACCAGGTTTAAGAGGCAGGATCTGCCCTTAACAAAGCCAAACTGGGTAGGATCCAGTGTCTGTAGGTCCCCAATATCTTTATTTATGAGGTCCATGATGATCCTTTCCATAGCTTTGCAGACCAAGCTAGTCAGGCTTATGGGGCGATAGTTTCCAGGGTCCGTTGAGGCACCACCTTTGTGGAGAGGGACCACTGTTGCTGTACGCCACTCTTTGGGTACATATCCTGTAGTAAGGCTGAGATTGAACAGTAGTTTTATGTTTGGGTTTAGCTCTTCTTGGAGTTCATGTAGGACGCAGCCTGGGACACCGTCTGGTCCCATTGATGCTGTGTTTTTTGCTTTGGAGAGGGCGGCTCCCACCTGAGCATCTGAGATGTCAGGGGGCAGCACTCTGCTGGGATAGATATTTGCCCTTTTGGTGGGAGGGAGAAGTTTGCGCTGAACCTGTCAGCTAGGATGTTGGCAATGTCTGTGGGAGCAGTGTATTTTTGTCATTTTGGACTAATTCTGAGCATATCTGGGAATTCCCACCCAGGTTCCTAACATAACTAAAGAAAGCCTTGTGATTATCCTTAGTGTCCTGTGCAATTTTTCTCTCAAGCTGGCCTTTGACGATTTTATGAGTGCCCTTAGTTTTTGCTAATACTGATCAGAGATGCCTTCCCTTTTGGGATTTTGCTCTATCATGTAGTAGCTTCCTCCCTCTATTGTATAGTTTGTTTATGGCTGGGGTCCACCAGACAGGTTGTCTGCCTTTGGAGGATTGGGTCTTGGTTTTATTTGGGATTGCATGATCCATGCAGTTCTGAAGGTGTTCATAGAATGCATTTATAAAGGATTCTGCGGTCTGGGCCGTATTTTCCACAGGCCGGGGCTTTGAAGGATTCCACCTCGGTTTTGAGGAGTGTGAAATTTGCTTTAGAGAAGTTTTTCACTGTGGTTTTCTGGGCAGGGGTGGGGTCGGATGTGAATATCCAGTGAGATCAGTTTATGGTCTGATCTTACCAGTGAGGATACACTTCTGGTCTGGAGCATAGAGTCCCCATGTTGGTGATGATCAGGTCCAGTATGTTTTCCCCTCTTGTGGGAGTGGTAACAAGTTGTTCCATAGCATTTGAGTTTATGAATTCTAGGAACCTTTGGGCAAGGGTGTTGGAGCTAGAGTAATGCTCCCAATCTATGTTTGGGTAGTTGAAGTCGCCCAATATAATGGTGTTCGGAGAGACCTTCATATTTTCCAGTGTTCTCAGGAAGGCCGAGTGGGGTTCCTGGGTTTGGGAGGGTGGTCTGTAGCAGGCTATAAACTGGAAGGCAGTTTTACCCACTGTTAGTTGCACATGGATAGTCTCTGATGCTTCGTGCTTTGCCACCAACCTGGAGGTGTGGGTATCTTTGATGAATATCGATACCCCCCCTCCTTTTGTGGTTCGGTCCAAGTTTTGGGGCCGAAAATAATGGTATGAGGTATAACCTGGTTGTGCTGGGGTGCTCTCGGGACCCCTGAACCAGGTTTCTGTTACTGCACAGATATCGATGTTCTCCATGCTAAGGAGCGTTTCGAGTGCGTGCATCTTGAGGTTTAGACTTCTGGCGTTGAGTAGCATTACTCTTAGTTTCTTATCCCTTGTGATACCTATGGAGGTGGGTTTGTCTTTTGAGCCTTGCCTAAAAAGGCACTATGGGGGTAGCAAGAGCCTTTGCCAATATCCGAAAGCCCAGGGGTGACAGGTGCAAGCCGTCCCTAGCAAAGCACCGTGGCTTGTCGTGCATATCATCCCAAGCTGATAGGCATTGGATCCCCTTTGAATGACACCAATACTTAAGCCAATTGTTGAAATTGATCATCTTGTCTTCATACTGTGGCATCATTCTTGGTGAGGGTAAGATGCTACTCAAGGTCAGGGTCATACCAGCCTGGGCTACATGCTCAGAGAGCTCCTCTATGTCTCTTTTCATGTAGTCCAGGGAGGTACGTCTCAGGTCATTCACACCAGCATGGACAATGACTGAGTCATATTTGTACTTGCCTTGGAGTGACCTGAGTGCTTGTGTTATGTGGCGGATCCTAGCGCCAGACAGGCTGCTCACCGTGACCTTCTCCTTGTTCAGCCTGGTGAGCGGGACGTCAGTGTGCCTGACGATAGAGTCACCTATTACAAGTGTATCAGGTGTGTTGTTTAGCCTTAAGGGCTGTGACTGTTCAGCACACTGGCTTTGTGAGATATGTGTTGCACGTGTTTTTTTTTTGGGTAGCGGTTGCTTGGGTGTCTGCTTTGGAGGTCTCTGCTGCTTAGGCAGATCTTTATTTAGAGCCTCTGAGTATGTTTTTGTGTCATTATGTGTTTGGTTTGCTGTCGTGGTAGGTCTATGTGAGACTGGAATTGTAGTGAGTGTGGTTTCCTTCTCCTCCTGACTGGTTTTGCCAGTACTGAGTTGAGAGAGCTTAGCCTCCAGTTTGGCTATATGGTTGCATCTCTCACATGTGTTCTGAATGTATATTTTAAGTAATCCACAAAAAAGTCGACAAATCTGGAAAAACACAGACTCAAAGTAAGCGCTTTCGCCTCTCTTTTTCCACCTGGCTTAAACAATACGGAAGACTTTGTAATGTTTTTGAAAAGGAAAGGGTTAAAACACTAAGCATTAGACCATGTGTTTTATCATGTGATTTTACTTGTGCAGTTAAAATGTTTGTTGATATAATTGCCTCAGTCTGAAGAAGTCTCTGGCACTAAAAGAGAGGCGAAAGCGCTTACTTTGAGGTGTTTTACAATAAAGCCATGTGTTTTTACAGTTTTGTTGACTTTTTTGTGGATTTCAGAAGGAGTTTAGTCATTTGTTGCTGTGCTTTTGGATATTTTAAGTAATAACGTATCTATGATGTTTTGATAAATCTATCCAGAAAATGCCAGTTGTTTTTCAAAATAATGGAAAACATTTACTTGCATGTCATAATAATTTAACCATTCAAGCCACTACATGGATGCTGTTAAACAATGGCAAGGCATTAACGTCACATTCTACAAAACTTAGTTATCTTTCTCGAGCTGCCTCACACATTCAGTCACTAATTTCGGTGCACCATGAATTTCTGACTCCAGATCTACCTCTGAGAATCCGAAAACATCAGATAAAAACTCAGTCTTGGCTTGACCTTGCAGTTATTGTGTGTGACTCATAATGTTGCCCAAAATGCAAGTAGACAGCCTTAACATCATGGTGACTGATTCAGATTTTGTCCTTTGCTGTTGTATTCATACAGAAGTTCTTCAGATTTGAAGACTACCAGATCTTGTTTTTGCTGAAAGGGCTAGAAAAGCTATACCATATATGGGCTAAGTCCCCTTCCAAGTTATATAATAATTTTGCGTAAATCTGCAGCACTTCCAGCCGAAGTTTACTTGCCACATTAGTTTTTTGTCTCCAGCAGGGAAAAAAAACTGAAGATAACAGCAAGGTTACAGAGTACCAATATACAGTGTGTAGAGTATTACTGCTACCATTGGCTTGCATGGTCAATTTCATTTGCTACCAGGAGGGGGCAGTATCACACCACATTATCCTGATTTCTCAGAAAAACAGCATTGTTTTAGACACTTGGTAGTCAGCCCAGTTGCTTTACAAAAAACTAGCTTATTTTTCTCTTTTGGTTGCTGGGGAGGGGCACACAATAGCCTATGTGTAAGTAAACACATCAGTCATAGGACACCTTCTTTTAAAACTGAAAATATAAACTGAAATATACTGACGACATGTAAATGGAATAGTCTTAGTGCATGCCATTGTACTTGTTACTACTCTGCATAAATGTCTTACTGTTGTTATTGTTGGAATAGCATTAGTATATGTGTTATTGTTGTATTAATATTATCATTACATGTATGCACATTGACTTTGAAGTAACACAATTTCGCAGCTGCATTGTTGTGCTGTCTGAATGACAATAAAGTTCACTTTGACTTTGACTTTGAAATTGACTGTGTTCATTTTTAAGGAAATAATTTTCCTGACTCCTAATTGTTATTTTGGTATGGTAGACCATTTGATTTCTGTTTTGTTGCTTGTTACACACTGAAAATTTTAACAAAAGATATTTGACAAAAAATGTCTCAGAAGCAAAAGAAAGGATTCATCTGAGGAGTATAAATGTACGGTCATCTTAAAGAAATTTAATTTAAATATTTCATAGGATCATAGGAGGTTACTAGGCTAATGGCCCTGGGGTCCTTACAAGTCTAGCCAAGAGTTTACCCCCAAGAAATAAACCTCAATCAGCACCTGTCACCTCTGTCAATGAGGAATAAAGGTGGAACCCCTGGGACAAATTTGTGGTTTCCCATCCACTCATCAAGGCTGCACTTGAAGAGAGTCAGCAAGGCACTCTGTTTGACATGTATGAAAAGTCTATTCCAGAGATGGGGCAGCCTCTGGGAGACAAACCTGTCTCTCCAGCAGGTTTTGTTGATGTCACATATTAGATTTAGGCCTTTCCAGTGGGTAATGCACGAGGAGTTAGACTTACGGATAAGGAGCATCTCTGGTACGGCAGGGTCTGATATTGACTTGTAGATGAGACACAGATCACCTCTGAGCAATCTGTACGATACAGAGTAGAGTGATAATGATTTGAGCCTGTCCACATAGGACAGGTACTGGAGGCCATGGATTCTCTTTGTGAGGTATTTCTGCGGCCGTTCCAGTTAGTGCAGGTGTTTGGAGAGGTATATACCAAACGGGGAGTTATACTCAATTATAGGCCTAATGAGGGATGAGTACAGAGAGGTAATAACCTTATTTTTTCTGGATGCAATCTATTTACTTATGAGATGAATCAAGTAAAAGGCTTTTCTGACCACTGCTGCTACATGATGGTTGAATGTGAGACTGTTGTCAACTTGAATACCCAGGTCTCTCACCACAGGTTGTGTGCTAAAGGGGTTGCCGGTGATGTGGTAATCAGTAGGGGCCGTGTTTTGTTGAATGGTATTATAATACATTTTCTTGTGTTTAACTTAAGGCCATGACTTTGGCATCAGTCATTTGTTGCTGTGAGACCCTCTTGCAGTATGTTAACATCAACTGGCGAGTCAATGACAGCACCCAACTTACAGTCATCTGCAAACTTGGTCAGCCACAGGCCCTTTGTCTTTGCCTGGACCTCTGAGAAGTAGATGCCAAACAGTAAGGATGCCAAGACAGATCCCTGGGAAACACTACTAGTGACAGTTCTGCTGTCAGAGGTGGTGGGGCCTATTTTGACCTTGTGGGTCCTATCAGTGAGCCAGTTCGTCAGCCACCTGACAAGATAGGGATTTACGCCAAGTTGAGTTAGCTTTTCAATGATGCCCGAGTGGGGGATTATGTCAAAGGCCTTGGATCAAGTCAAGATAAGCTGTATGTACTGACTTTCCCTCATCCAGAGACTTGGTAACAGTCTCAAAAAGTCAACCAGGTTCAACAGGCAAGATCTGCCCCTGACAAATCCGAATTGGGTGGGGTCAAGTGCTTGGAGATTGCCTATGTCCTTGTTTATGAGATCCATAATAATACGTTCTATGACTTTACAGATCAGACTTGTCAAGCTAATGGGGCAATAGTTTCCCAAGTCAGTAGTGGCACCACCTTTGTGCAAGGGGATGACAAGGCAGTTCTCCACTCTGCTGGAATGAAGCCTGTAACTGGCTGTGGTTGAATAGTGTGCTCAATGGCAAAGCTAGTTCTTGCTGGAGATGGTGCAGAATACAGCCTGGGATGCTATCAGGTCCCATGGAAGCTGTGTTATTTGCCTTGGATAGGGCCTTTAACACTTGATCTATGGAGATGTGAGGTGCGGGACAAGTATCAGGATGTCAAAAGGGCCTTTGGGGAAGATAGGGGGGTGAAGTTTGCGCTGAACCTATCAGCTGGCAGGTTGGCTAAGTCAACAGGATCATTGTAAGTGGTCCCATTAAGTACTAATTCGGGACAAACCTGGGCTTTGCAGTGGAGGTTCCTGATATAACTGAAGAAGGCTTTGTGGTTTTCTTTTGTTTTGGAGGCTAGTTTCAATTCATAATTGGCCTTGGAGGTTTTCACTAGTGATCTAATTTGCTTGTTGAGGCTAAGGAGGGAGTTTTTCTGATTTGGAATTTGTTCCCTTTTACCCTTGGACAACAGTTTCTTCCTTTTATTGTAAAGCCTGCTGATAAAGGATGTCCACCAGACAGGTTTGTGTTTCCGTTTAGTTCTGTTGGGTATGGCTGAGTCTATGCAGTTGTAGAGGTGCTTATATACTGCAGTGGCATACTGTTCAGCATAGTTGTCTGCATCCTCTGCATTGTCTGAGGGGTCTGGTGGTGTGAAGCTTTTGATACCCTCCCTTAGGAGGTTTTAGTCAGCTTTTGAGAAGTTTTTTAGCCTGGTTATGGCTGGGGGGTGGGAGGATAGAGACTTTGAATGAGACAGACCGATAATCTGATCTCACCAGGAAAGAACTTACTATGAGAGTGGTGCAGTGGTCATCCATGTTGGTGAGAACCAATTCCAGAATGTTATCTCCCCTTGTGGGGGATGAGATGAGCTTATCTAGTGAGTTAGAACTGAGGTCAAGGAATCACTGGGTGAGTGCATTAGTGCAGGAATGGTTGAAGTCACCAAGGATCAGGATGTTAGGGGGTACCTTGATGGAGTCAAGTAAGTCCAGGTAGGAGTAATGGGTGTCCTGAGTCATGGAGGGGGGTCTATAGCTGGCTATGACTTGGATGGGTGTCTTGCCAACTGTCAGTTGCATCTGGAGTAATTCCAGTGCATGATGCTGGCAACCAGTCTGGAGGTGTACCTGTCCTTAATGAAGATAGAGACCACCATCCTTAGTCTTCCTGACTTCGTTTTGGGTCAGAAAGTGTGAAATGATGTATAACCTGGTAAGGCAGGGGTGTTCTCCACAGCCTTGAACCATGTTTCTGTGACCGCACAGACATTGGCATCTTTCCAAGTGAGGAGAGCCTGATAGTCTGTAATAGCTAAGTTATTACTGCAGAAATGGGCTGACTGCTTTCTAAACTAGTTTGAATGCCTTGTCCTGCAGGAGATGGTGTCAGCATGGAATACAGTTATCACCAAAGCCATATTCTA
Organism: Protopterus annectens; assembly: GCF_019279795.1. NCBI lineage: Eukaryota > Metazoa > Chordata > Ceratodontiformes > Protopteridae > Protopterus > Protopterus annectens. The sequence continues at coordinate 1,097,606,406 of NC_056741.1, forward strand.
CTTACCCCTGAACATGTATGCATTTTCCCTGGGTTTCAAGAAACTGTTTCAACTATGGTGTCTGTTCCCTTAGGTAAATAGGTGCAGGCCAGAGCACTTATCTAGATGTACTGCCTCCTTAATGAATGCTTAAGCTTAGTAAGCATAGTCTGTCACACTGAAAATCCTTGTAAAAGGCAATACATATGTCAGAGAGGCTTATACACTTCTGACTGACCAGCGACTTTTATCTTGGCAATGGGCAGTGCTGTTTAGCCTGTTAGTCTGAAAGTATTTCCTCCATTCGAACATGAGGCTGAAGCACACTTACTTGTGTCTAAAAGTGGCCTCATAAGGCATAAAATTCATTAAGATACCTTTGTGCGATGAAGTGACATACCCTTCAATGACTGTCAAAAATTCTGGAGAAAGCTAAAAATAATGGCGATGCAAAGGCCCAAAATCACAGGCAATCTTTAAATATTACTTTACTTTACTTAAGATGTCAATAGAACAATGAGTTTGTATCTGCATGGCTTTCCTAAAATGTAAGAAGTCTGAAAATCTAATGTCTTGCATTACTGACTGTCTGCAATCTTCAGTGACAGAAAATCAAAAATGTTATGATACACAGGGCAAACGTATAAGGCAAAATCAGAGTAAAACTCTGCAAAATCAGAGAGTCATAAGAGTTCTGTACAATGGTGATGCCAGCTATGAACCCCTGTCTCTGTCTGGTGCAAGTTCTCATATGCTTACTACTGTGAAGTTACGGATTTGATTTCAGGCATGCTCTCTTTGACTTGCAGACAAAATCCAGTACCAACCAAGTTGGTTAAATTCTATTGGATATAATGGGCCAAATTATTTTCCGGATTATTGGATGCTGTCTGAGATTAGGGCTATTTCCAACAAATTTTATTTTAAAGGTCTTTAATTACTCCTTCCCACAAAATATAGGGCATAACGGTTAACATGTTCACCTCATAAGCAGAAAGTAGAGGGTTTGATTATTTAATTATTTGATTATAATCTAGGGTTATTGGCTAGGCTTAAAATGGCCCTTCAAGGCAGTTAGCCTAGTGTGCACCTACAAACTTGTAAAATTACAGGCTTTAAGACCTTTCGTACTATAGTGACTAGCAATGATTAAAACAGCTTCTCAAGCTAAAATTTCAGAAAGTTCCAAAGAAAAAAATGGATGGCAGCCTTAAATTAAAATATCTTTAATTTTATTATAATAAGGTTGAGGTATTTTTGGCTAAAATAACGTTTTTAGGGACAAGGAGAGCTGTTCAGTGTTGTTCAATGCTGTCTGCTCATACTTATTTTCAATGTACAAGCTATTTTTTTCAGCTTTCAGCTAACAAAATCTAAGGATTCCTTTTGGCTATCTCTTTGCATTTCTGCGTCTGCTACCAATCAGTGAGCACAAGAGTAAACGCAAATCCATTATCATACAATCAGTGCTTAAGAAGTTTCTGCTGAATGAGCATCAGCCAGATTACATAAACTCACACTTAATTATTGCCACAAAAACTGGTCACTTACTGTTACATGAGTACTGCATACATCTGTACTTTTCAAACTATCCTTTAACTTCTGTCCTACTTAACAGCCTTCCCTGTGACATAATAGGCCCTCGGCTTTTCTGGGTCTATATTATATCATCGAAGATTTACATCATTGCACAGCATTTCATCAGAAATGCCTTTCCTCGAATCCCCCATACCCCCGCTAGTTATATATACAAGCTCCAACAATGCACTACAGTGGGGAAAGGGCAATTTCCTGATCCCCACCATAATGCGATCTCAGTCAGAATGGTTTGATGAATGTCATGTTTGATAAAATGCCGTTCAATTATGTAAATCTTTGATGAAATAATAGGGACCCACTTTTCTACCCTGAAACAAGCATTTATGGGCAATAGTTTTAATTTGCTTAATATAATGACATGGAGGTGGCCACTGTGAAATGTGAGTTCCATAAATGACGTCCTTGTCATACTATCCATAGGTTCTGTGGCATGCAGACTGTAGTTCCCTTACAACAGAATTTTAATATTATTTCAGTATATGTTAACTCTAGCAAATGGATTCATAGTAATTATATGAAAAGGCTCTCATCAAAAAAGGCAAACCTTGCAAAAGGGAGAAGCTCCTGTATTCCCCAAGGGGGGGGGGGATGCAACCTCACCTCTCTAAATACACTAAATGCAAGACCACACAGCCTTGGGGACAAAAAGAAGACATCCTTACCCCTGAGGTTCTGCAGTCACACTATGCAGTTAAACAGAATTCAACTAAATATATTCCCTGAATCACACCACAACTATAGATGGCTCAATGTAACCCATGCATACCCTAGTAAATTTGTATCACTACTTCACTTACCATATTGTAAATGAATACAACCCAACAAGCACTGCAAACCACATGTAGGATTTTGTGTCACTGCTGGAATTAGCTGCCAAGTACAAAATTCATGAGCAGCAGTAGTCTTCATTATGTAGGTCTTTGGGTTCTACTGTTCCCTATTGGCGCGTTATCAGTCTACTAAGCACGCTGATCTACTAGAGTGCTATAAATTAGATTACAGTGTTTCTGTAATGCAGGAACAATTCACTGGCTTTAACTCCCAGGTAGCAGGGACATCTGAAGTTTACATACAGACTGGTCTGTCCATGCAATGACTTACCTACAGGAGCAAACTCAAGCAGATTGTGTTGTTCAAGGTCCTCTTTTTTCACCTCACAGACGGGAATATCCTTACCCATCATTAACAACGACAGCAACAGCTCGTCCGGCATTTGAAAACCTGCGGGATTTAGAAACAAAAAGGCGGTATTAACACAGGAACAAACTGGTATGCAAAGGTCTACAGCTTATACCTCTCGTTATGTTTAATATCTGTAAGGTAGTTGTTGTTAACGGTTACTGTGACAGTCTAAACATCCAGGCCTGAATGAGTTCTACTGTGACCACAAAAATATATTCTCCTTATTCTATGAAAGTAGATCAAGGTCACCCTGATGATGTTGCCCAGAGGTTATTCATGTCAGGAGCAAGCCTGAGTAGTGATACAATGAGCTAGAGAAGGGTTAAGTAACAGACAAACTGTGCTATGCCTGAGTTGCTGCAAGTGTGTGCCAAGCTAGCTGTAGTTAATGTGGCCTGTAAGATGGTGCTGGTGGGTTTGTAAGGTCTCCAAAGCCTGTTGATCCCATACTCTAAACTGTGCATCTGCTCAGAAATAGTAAATAACAACCCTTCACTCGGAGCTCCTGATAGATATTCAGCAAATTTATGAGGGCGACACCATCCTGAGATCTAGTCCTAAACAGGACATCTTTATGAGCTTAAGTAAGATACAGCGACGCAGGTGATATGATGAAGAACACGACCCTGTATGGGAAGAACATGAAATGCCCAGCCAACCGATTTGTGGTACAATTCATCAGGAAATGCTTACACAGTATTAATCCAAGTTTGTTTCCTAAGGGAGTCAGAGGCAAAAGTGGTTTCTTCTTATGTGAGCAGGTAAGAAAGTGTGTAATGAAAAAGTCTGTTTTGCTCTTTTGTGGACATAGAGTAAATCCCAGTGATGCTACTGCAGGTCTTTTACTGGGCATACAGCAGACCATGTTCCTCTGAGCAGATCTTTTCCAGACCAAAAATAGTGAAACAGTATTAAAAAAAGGAAATCATAATAACCAAAGGCATTCTAGATGAATTAAGCAAAACATTAAAATCTTCTAAATCAGCTGTCCTAATGACATACCTTACAGTTAATTGTAGTAACACTTACAGGTATAACCATAAAATGTCAGAAAGCAAATGACTGGTCACTGAAAAACTCAGCTTTGGATATTGTACAAGTTTCCAAATACCAAGGTCTCAGATCCCATAACTCTGTAAGCAAGAAAGCAGTCAATGACCCAGGAAACTGGGTAGATGGCTCCCTCTCCTTTGAACACTACATAGCAACTGTAGTCAAGGAATCGTTCTATAGATCACAATTAATTGTCAAAGATATTTCACCTAGAACCTGGGCAGTTATAGCTCCCCTGCATTTGGTGTTGGTTAGACATACTATAGAATACAGTGATCCTATTGATATGTGCCTCACAAGACATATCCAAAGCTTGAAAAGCCCCAAATTAAGAAGCTCTGTGGTCTCAAGAACCTGTGTTATCTGGAAAGACTGAAGTCTTGCCCCTGTCCCCTGCAGTATAGACTCCTGAAGGATGGTCTTTGCCTCTCTCATCACACCATTAGAGATCTTGCAATACTGTAAACACTATTTCTCAGTAAATACTATAACCAGATATCTGAATTTTATATCAGCAATTAAATAAAATACACTGGAGAGATGGGTTCAACATCTTCCCCCTCTTTGGAATAAACTTCTTCTGCACATAAGGCAATATGATTCAGTTTTCTCCTTAAAACATTACCTGGATGACTGGATGGGTCCTCTTAAATTTACCCTGGGACTAACTGACCTTGCCATCCTTGATAAAGGATGTAAAGCCTGAGGACAGGTACTTGGTAATGTATTTAAGATCATTAGACTAGCTTGTAGAGCCTATGTTTCTATGAACCTATTATTGGATGAGTATTAAATGGGCAAGGTTTCAGCCCACTTTTTATATTACCTGATGTTGAATTTGTTGAGCTGTATTTCCCATACAGAATTATTGGTTTCTATTTGTGCACCAATTCATTTTGTGAGGTGCTTTCTTTTTTTCTCCACAGTTGTATGAATGTGGCATTACTATACTGAAGTAAGGAGGGAGTGGGGGTGGAAGCCCTCATGTGGGGGGATGAGGGGAGTTCCCTCCATCTGCAAAAATAGTTTTTAATTTGTTTCACTCATTGGGTGCAAGGCATGGAAACCCATCCTGAATGGGGTGCTAATCTAAAAGGAGTGTTTTACAGCATTCCGCCAATCTTGCTAATTCTCTTTGCTTCCTTTGTCATTCATCTTATGTATCAAAGGTTGGGAAGATATATGTTTCGAAATCCTACGCACATTTGTTGGGACATAAACTATCTTAATGTCAGAACAATTAAACCATCTGTCATTATCAGTGACAATGATTGTAACTCTTATTGTGACTTCTTTGTCCAGTCCTCTTCTGTTGTTGCGGAATTTTTTTTCCTCTAAACTTGATAACAACTGCTTGTTAACTCCATTGTCCTTCCTTTCCCACAAAACCGTATAGAAACTGCGCCTCATTGTTTTCCTTCCCTACAGCTATCCTTCCTTTCCCACAAAACCGTATAGAAACTGTGCCTCATTGTTTTCCTTCCCTACAGCTATCCTTCCTTTCCCACAAAACCGTATAGAAACTGCGCCTCATTGTTTTCCTTCCCTACAGCTATCACACAATGAACAAAATTATGGAAGGTGCTTATCTTTAGCAAAGCTGGTGCAGATGTTCCTTGTCTAGAGTCTGTGAATGCATTTAATACCCGCATGTCATCCCGTCTGAAGCGTGTCATTATTATCACATTCTTCAGTGGAAGGTGTCCAGAGCTGGGAAGTCTGTAGCAGTGCTTCCATTTCTAATGGGCAGTATTAAAACTTTTTCACACATCTACAGGCCCATTTCACATCCACTCCGACCATCAAAACTGTTTGAAACATTATGGCCAGATTGATCTGTAGTTGCTCAAATATACCTGTTGTTATGGTGATTTATGTGATGAGCTGCACAGCTTTTGTTAAGAGCAGAAAATTAAGTTAATTGCTGTCTGCTCCAGCACTAAACACATCTATTGGGAAATGGATGTTGGAAATTTGACTGGACTTCATTTTTGTTAACTTTTTTTCATAAGTATTCTTTGTTTCTCATTCCTTAAGTACAAAAATATTATTAATCTGTACTTCTCTGATCCTACTGTTTGCCAAGTCTTAAGATACCACACTAGCTGAATCTTAAGAGTTCAGGGAGCTCACTGGAAATCACCTTCTGTACCTCTATACAATGGTGTAGTGTCTGTTATCATTCTCCTAATGTATCACCTTCTGTACCTCTATACAGTGGTGTAGTGTCTGTTATCATTCTCCTAATGTATCACCTTCTGTACCTCTATACAATGGTGTAGTGTCTGTTATCATTCTCCTAATGTATCACCTTCTGTACCTCTATACAATGGTGTAGTGTCTGTTATCATTCTCCTAATGTATCACCTTCTGTACCTCTATACAGTGGTGTAGTGTCTGTTATCATTCTCCTAATGTATCACCTTCTGTACCTCTATACAATGGTGTAGTGTCTGTTATCATTATCCTAATGTATCACCTTCTGTACCTCTATACAATGGTGTAGTGTCTGTTATCATTCTCCTAATGTATCACCTTCTGTACCTCTATACAGTGGTGTAGTGTCTGTTATCATTCTCCTAATGTATCACCTTCTGTACCTCTATACAATGGTGTAGTGTCTGTTATCATTCTCCTAATGTATCACCTTCTGTACCTCTATACAATGGTGTAGTGTCTGTTATCATTCTCCTAATGTATCACCTTCTGTACCTCTATACAGTGGTGTAGTGTCTGTTATCATTCTCCTAATGTATCACCTTCTGTACCTCTATACAATGGTGTAGTGTCTGTTATCATTCTCCTAATGTATCACCTTCTGTACCTCTATACAGTGGTGTAGTGTCTGTTATCATTCTCCTAATGTTTACTCTGTTTATTAGTACATTTTCATGTGACATTGTCTCAGCTAAACATGCTTCGTGTGAATGAACTAGTGGTCTCCTTTGTGACTCACTCGTCTGACACTGTAGTCTCACTCTGCCAACATATTATATTAATCCTAAATGGTTTATATTATAAGAACACTGCATCAATGCATATAAAAATTATATTCTTTGGTACACAGGCCAGGCTAAAAGCAAAGACTTCCCTTGACCTGTGACTCTCCCCTTCTTCTTACTTTGAAAAAACAAGAAAACTGTATTTTACTATTAATACTTACGACTGTGGATGGACGCCAACCTCCCAGTCACCGACTGTCTGGAGCAAACATATAAAAAGTTTTTGCTACACTTGCAACTGCTTATATAAAACATATCACTTCATGGCAAAGGAATCAAAAGCTAAGCTACACTATGTAGCTGTGCCTGTCTTGAGAAATGCATACATGGAGACCCTGTATGCCCACGTTCTTGGTAGAATTTTGGGGACTGTACTCGTTAATAGTAAGAGTGCATGTGTGATTTAGAGAAATACACACTAAGTCTGAGGTTGCATTAAGCAGGAGTATTCCCCTAGTCCATGGTACAGCAATCTCAGTATTAGTTCTTATAATTAGCAGAGGTGAGAGGTGTAGCCTTCTGTATCATGGGACTGCAGGGGGAGCTAACTGCTTTAATGGTACTACAGCAAGTTTTTAATTTATTTCTTGCAAACTGCAATTTAATTTTTAAAGTTGCAGGACATTCAATTGTAGAAACTGGACTTCTGATAGGAAGCATGGATACTCGCTAGTTGTACTTTATCACCTTAATGCCGCACTCCTGCACAATCAAATTTTATTCTGCAGCCTGGTCAGTTTTGCAGATACATAGTACTGCTGTCACACTGAGTAACACAGCTCAGAATATCACATTACTCCCTTTCATTTTACCAAACATAAATAGCCTTTCAAGTGCAGTAAACTATTTCAGATTCCACTTACCTGAGAAGACAAATGTCCATTAATGCATCTGTCAACAGAAACAAAGACGGTTGTGAATGTCTCAAGTCTGGCACTCTTAGGTAACTGTGAAACGTCTTACTCACAACCTGGCATGCCTCGTGTAAATTCCCTAGCTCACCTTGAACAGTACTTAGGCACTCATTGTCATTATTTTGCACTTGAACTCACTTCTTCAGGGCAGCATCAACTCACTTTGACCCTTGTCATTATGTCCTGCAAATGACATTAGTGTCTGTTCCTTCAACATCAACTAACACAGGAAAAGTCTTTTTAGGTATTATACCTGGGGTCCACTTGGGATCTCCCCTAGTCATATCTCAAAGGTATGCTGAGTCTGATTCACTGAATGCTCTATCCTTAGCATGTCTGCTTTTGCTAAAATTTCTGCGAATACCATTTACTCTTCACAGCAACACACATTTGGTTTGGTTTGATTAAGTTGTCATATGAATACGCCCATGAAAAATAATTCTGGAGGTGATTTTTTTATTTTATTTATTTCAATTTGATAACCAGGTAAGTGGGCAACAATAATTATCAATTACAATTACAGTTACAATGGCAGCATGTCTTTGCTGCTATACATTATTCTGAAAACAAATAGCTAGCTCCACTCAAGAGATGGTCCTTTAGGTTGGTCTTGAATGTTTTTGGTGACTGTTGCTCGCTTCTCTCTCATGGAAAGTGATTCAAGTTGAAAGGTCCAAGTTTGGAAAATGGCATGTCTGTCCTACAAACATGCCAAAGCAGGGTCTGCCAAGTGTCAATGTCTCCCGAGTTTTGGTTTTCTGATTTGATGTTTAGATCTTAAACTTCAGATCAGAAACATATTTCTCTCTCCCTAAAAACATCAAAGAACTCCTTCAGATTATTCTCCATAATCTTTATATTTCTTCCAAAGAGTAACATTGAACCAAACCCAGGTCCAACAACTCCTTTTCCTCAACAGCAGCTCTCTTCCCATTGCCCTGTGCCCTCCTCAATGCACACAGCATCAGAAACAATCTAGAAGACACAAGTAATTTTGTTTACCAGCACATCCAAGACATTACAGCAGTCACAGAATCCTAGGTCAAACAAGACTCCCCCAAATTCCAACACTTTATAATCTGATACAGGTATGTCAGTGATGAAAGACCAGGTAAGCAGTCTGGTGCAGGTTCCCTTATGTACAAAAATCACCTAAGCCCAAAAGTCATTGTCCAAGGAAACTCCTCCTCCTCCTCAGACTCCAGCCTTAATTGGATTATCTTAAAATTTCCAACTCACAAAAGCAAACCACTACTGATTGCTACAACCTATATGCTATCTTCTTCTTTCCTAAATAAATTCAAATCACTGATCATTAATATCCTTAATAACTGTCCCAAAAATGACAACATAATCATTCTAGGTGACTTCATCCTTCCTCTTTTGTCTGACATGGGTACTTTCCTAGGATACCCATATCCTTCATCTCGTAAATGAACCAACAATGCCTAACCTCAGATCATCCAGACATTCTACACTTGACCTGATTTTTACAAACATACCAAACTCCATCTCCAGTATAAACATTCTGCCATCACTAAGCAACCACTGTCCAATCACCTTTACATTTATCAAAACATCCTATAAAACTGCCACCAATATAAAAAACCTTCAGAACTAGTGCAGCACTAACACTGACAAACTCAAAAACTTTCTAACAGCCCACAACTGGGACCATATACCCTCCTTGGTTATAGGTTATTAGAGCAAGCAGTCATATGACTGAATGCTTTTTCAAACTGTAAATGAGAGCAAATGCTCATTATCGGCGATAATTATTTTGTATGGAGTTTTTGCCTGAAGCATATTCTATAGTTTGTGTTGCAGTGGGGTAAGGGAATTTACCCTTACCTCACTCTTGTGTGACCTCAGAGCTGGTATATATAATTAGCAGGGATGCCCCCCCCCCCCACACATGGGGGTGTACTGTTCTGTGGTGGCTGTCATTTGCTCTCTTGCACAAGACTAGACAACAGCTCAGAAAGGTGCATAACAAACTTGACATGCACTTTTCTGATGTCAGGGAAGTGCATAACAAGCTTATACTTATGATGATTTCAGAGTGTATCAGCATGCTTTATGTACTTCAATTTATGTTCCACTAACAGAGAAGAAATAAACAATCTTGTCCATCTCTAAAGCTAGCTTGATATGTAATATTGGACATACAATAAAACGTAAACCACTTCAAATATGGATCTGTTTGCAAAATCAATATACAGTATTTTCCAATATCCTCCTGGAAATTCCTATGGATGCAGATGTGCTTACTGAGGCATTTCTGTTCCATTTGGCATGGCACATACTTTTAACACATATAGTTTCATTTCATCATCTAGAATTGACCACCAAACAAACCTTCTTGCCAGGTCACATCAGGATGGCCTGCATGTAATTCCTGTAGTTCTGCTCTTATCAGATTCCATGGAACCTGGACGGCAAAACTCTTTCTCTACAGCAACTTCATCTCTTCATCTGTAATTCACTTTTAAGCTGTCATCCATTCTATAATGCCAGACTTCCATCACAGTCCTTAACAACTGTGACTGCACATTATCATTTCAGCTTTTACTGGCATTTTTGAACTAATAATCAATAGAAGTAGTTCTATATCCCTTCATCCCTTTTGTTAATTTATCTGTAGTTTCTGGTAATGGTGTTCCCAACAGAACATCTGTATTGACCTTTGACATTTAGTACTTAGTTTTGTAATCACAAACGAAGAAGGTAATTGTTCCTCTTTCCATATAGGCTGCTGCCATGGTGGACAGACTCAAATGTATTATAGAATTCCAAATGAAGAACAAAGCAAACACAACCCAGTATCAGGAGCCACAATTCACACCAAGCACAAGAACACTGACAATAGTTTACCTAGGTTTCGTCTTTAATGAACAGACTTCTTCAGAAGAATCACCATTTAAAATCACTTCACTTACATACATTTCATCCAAAACCAACCCCAATTAACACATTCCATTAACGAATTGATTGATTAATTAGCAATAAATCTATAAACCCTAACAAATGCATATGCTTAACCATAATATTTTACTTCCACAAATTTATTATATATATATATATATATATATATATATATATATATATATATATATATATATATATATATACACATCCTGTCACATAAATATATATATATATATATATATATATATATATATATATATATATGTGTGTGTGTAAAACATCAATGAAAGTTTACATCATTAATAATATTCATACTTAACAAATTCTGCTTATTGTTATATATTAACTAAAATTATACTTGTTAAAAATATTTATTAAAAAGTATAAATATGCACATAACATGCATGTTAAAACCATAGGCCACTCTTGCCAGTCGTTAATGGCTGTATATGCTAAACTTCCAAATCTATAAAATCCACTTATTAAGTCACCCAAAATGTGTTTTAATTTCAAAATTGGAATTATACTTATGTTATCATTAATACCCGGAAACAGTGGCATCCAGTCTCAGTTGCCATTTCGTTTCGCATATGTCCAAGTGCACGTCCAAGACGGCACCCTGGCTATCCTTCTTTAGATGCTGTATTGTGCAAAACTTAAATTCATACCCCGGGTATTGCTCAATATGCCTAACCAAAGCATTTGTATTCTTCATATGCCTGATGTCTAATATATGCTCATTAATTCTTTCCCTAATAGTTCTGCATGTTTTCCCTATGTAGAAGGCCGAATAATGGACACATTTTCCTATATATACAACATTTTTAGTGTAACAGTCAAAATGTCCATAAATGTAAATGGGTATGTCCCCCACGGTAATTTTTTCACCAGTGACTAAAATGTACTGACATGTACTACATCTACCACACTTAAAATTACCCTTAACTCTACTTGTATAAGAACTCTCAATATTGGACTGACTTCCCATTTCTAATAATTGCTTGAATGACCTTCCTTTTCTAAAACCATTTTTTGGAGCCTTCCTTAACTTGTCCCATACATTACAATCCAATCTCAACAACCTCCAATTATTTTGTATAATGTTGACTATATGATCAGCATCATAATTATATGTAGTTATAAAAAATGTTTGTTCGCTCATGTCATTTTTTATCATTCCTCATGCCATTTTCTATTTCCACTACTGTTTCCATATTCATTTGTATACTTTCATTGTCATTGTTAGTCAGTATAGCCTTATAACCCCCATTATTTCTTTTGTATATTACTTCATCCCTAATAATGTTACATACAGTAACTGGATACCCATGCTTAATGAACATACTCTTAATAAATTCAACTTCACTAAGAAAATCCTGATATTCACTTACCATTCTGGCTGCCCTAACCATTTGACCTTTTACTATTGCTTTTTTTCTGTTGGTTAGGGTGCCAGCTCTGGTAATTCAAATACGAATTCGAAAAAGTGGATTTTCTATGTATTCCAGACGTCAAGCATTTACTAGACTGGTCAACTTTTAATTTTACATCCAAATATGACAATTCACTTTTACTAAACTCAAAAGTAAACTTAAAAAATTCCACTGTACAATTTATATAATCTATGAATGCCTTTATACTGTCAACATCCCCCTCCCAAATTACAAATATGTCATCCAAAAAACGGGTATATTGTTGTATATATTTCCTATAATCACTAGTGAACACATATTCCTGTTCCCAGAAGGACATTATATAATTGGCATAAATGGGGGCACAAGCAGCCCCCATTGCCACCCCAGTATTCTGTTTGAAATAATAGCCGTCAAAAAATATAAAGTTGTTTTTCAACACTATCTCCATTAAAGTAATAAATACATTAATACGATCCTGGTCATACACACCAGTTTTAACTAACTGATTTTCCAGCCATTCCAAACCAATTTCATTAGGAATGACTGAAAACAAATTACATACATCAATAGTCAACAGGATAGTGTCGTCACTTATTTTGACTGTTCTTAATTTTTCTAAAAAATGCCAAGAGTCTTTAGTTATGTAATCAAATTTCTTTAACCCCTTTTGCAAATGAAAATCCAAAAATGTACTTATAAAACATGTCTTGCTTCTCTTGCCATCAACTATGGGCCTAAATTTTAGGTTATTCAACCCTTTATGTAATTTCAAGTAAAGTATTATGGTTAAGCATATGCATTTGTTAGGGTTTATAGATTTATTGCTAATTAATCGATCAATTTGTTAATGGAATGTGCTAATTGGGGTTGATTTTGGATGAAATGTATATAAGTGAAGTGATTTTAAATGGTGATTGTTCTGAAGAAGTCTGTTCATTAAAGACGAAACCTAGGTAAACTATCATCAGCGTTCTTGTGCTTGGTGTGAATTATGGCTCCTGATACTGGGTTGTGTTTGCTTGGTTCTTCATTTGGAATTCTACAGTTTGTTGGAGAGTCGTTGATATTTGGTTCAAATGTATTATATATTGCTGATGGTAATTAATGGTCATTAAGATGAATGTCCTACCTTAGAGCTACTGATGGAATTTCTTTACTCTAAGAAACAAAGCAGACGCTTTTTATTTTACAATTTCTGAATATTTCTTCTCATATTGAAAATGTTGTAGAACACAAACAATCAGTTGTGCCTAACTTGAAAGCAGTTTATGTCAAAGCAATGCTTTAATGTCATATGCAAAATCATCACATGCTAGTATAGGTGGCAAGATATTTTACAGGGAACACATTTAGTTGGAAACACATGGCTGAAGTGAAATTCACTTTCAGGAAAATATAGCTGTTGCAAAGTCACAGAAAAGCATGCAGCACCATGTCCACAATACCAGGTGCACAGTGGGGACATAATGTCCCTGACCCCCAAGGCGCCTTGAGGCAGTAGGCAGTATGGTAGCTGTCAGCAGCAAGATGCCCACTGGGCATGTTAATGACAGTGAAAATGCAATGTTCACTAAGCACTGACTTTAATAATGGTGTGTGTGGATAGTTAGCCCTTGTGCAATGCCTAAAACACATATTAGAGCATATGTGAGACTACAACAGCATGCAGGATTTTCTCCATAGCGCATCACACATCTATATGGTGTTACTTAAGCATGTACTATACACCAAGCACAAAACACATTACTATCCATGCTCCCATGCACTTCTTTATTGAAGCTGTTGGCATGGTGCTGCATGCTTCTCTATTCCTGCAGTGAATCTGCAGCAGCCATATGTCAATCCTGCTGAATTTCACTTTAGCCATGTGCTCCCAACTAAATGTACTGTAGGGAAATGTCGTAATGCCTAGCAGGTTGAACCCCTGTTCTATATTTTTGGAGAAGAATGCGTTTCTGTGTCAGCAGCTGGGTTTACTATTAACTTGTAATAACCATACAAGTGTAATTGTTATATTACATATTTACGTATCTAAAGAGACCCTGTTTGGCTTGTTACTCCTCTGCTTATATCTTCTCAAACAGTACCCAAGTATGCTTTACTATGTTCTTTCCATGATAATCACTTTTTTGCAGTTTTCTCTCTCCTAACCTCTTTTTACTTTATTGCTCCAAAGAATGACACTCTTTTGCTCTTGACCCTACCACCACTTTCCTCCAAAACTATTTTGGCTTCTTGACCACTTGTGTTTTTTTACAATTTTCTGTGCTTTTTTAAATACTTTCATCATTATGCTTCTCAGTGAGTCTCTATGTCCTGAAATTTTCCTGCTGCAATTCCCTGTACCACAATGACATGGCTATGCCAGGCATCTTTGTGCTGGACATCATTAACAATAGGGCCTTTATGTCTGCTTGTATTGTTTCTGTTGCTGCTATTATTAAATCATATTATCTGGCACACATTGGTCTTCAGGTGCATCTTACCTAAAAACACAATATAGCCACATTTTCGACCATCATTTCAAAATCAGTTTAGTTAGAACTGTGTCCCTTAATACAATGTCCCAGTCTCACCCCTTGTACTGCATATCATGTGACTTGTTTCTATATGGGACTGTAGTCAGAAAGTTCCTTTTATTGTTCTGTAGGTTACAGTGTCCCATCACTGTTGCCTCTGCCAATGTCATCAGGAGGTTCCATTTAGTGCCCAGTAGGCTGAAGTGACCCATTAATGCTGCCTATGCCAGTTTCACCAGGTGGTTCCTTTTACTACCCATTGGCTAAAGTGTCCTATCACTGGCACCTCTGCCTAGTTGATTAGCTTGATAATGGCTCTTTGTATTTTCTTGGCTAAATCAGTATCTGCTTTTCTTTCACAGCACTGAATTACCAGCCATCTAGATTTTTTCCAGCTATGTCATTCCAAAATGGCATGTATCCATGTGCAGCACCATTTCAGTCACAGTGCATTGTATACCAACACCCACTGACAGATACTATACCAAAACTGATGGACACCATGGCTATGTGGATTTCTACCAGAACAGAACAAGGTGGGTCATATACTGGCTGTAAGCCCCCCACACACATGTACAAGGCAGTCACTGCAATACCACCAAAGTGGACCTCATCTGCAACAGCTTTTGACAATACCACAACAAGACTAAACAATGTAATGCACAGACTGCTTACTGCATGAGTTTCCATGCCAGCACATATTCCATTGTTTAACTGTACAAATGTCCTGGGTCGGTGCTGTAGCCTTGTACTGCACACTGTCACACCGGCTGATTGGAAATATGCAGCTTGCCTGTGCATTTTCAGTGCATATTGTACAGTGTCTATTGAAATAGGAAAAGACATGCCACAAACTAGGTATGCAGCACACTGATGCAAGTCCTACATGCATCTGTTTGATTATATCGTCAAATACTGAAATGCTTCAAGGAGCAAATGAAAAAAGAGTGATCATAAAATGATTGAAAAGTACAAAAAACAGAAATGGTACTTTTTGTAGGCAGGCAAGCCCTCACTACCCCACCATGACACTCCCTGTTAATTACATATACCAACTCCAAGATCGCACAATATCAGGGTAAGTGCATTTTGGCCACTAGAAATTAATTCCATACATTCTGTTCTTTTCATCTATGTCTTATGACAGACAACAGTCCTTACAGCCACATACACTGTAAGAAAGTACATTTTGAAGTGGCTGAAAACAGCAGACACATTTCATCCCTTCCCATAGGAGGCCCTGGGTAGAAAAAAAGTTAGATTTAAAGGATAAATGGAAAGATTTGGGTTATCTGAGTATCAGCCTCAAATTGTGAGTCAATCAAGAAAGAGTCACTACAGGGTATCAATAAGAATACACATGGCAAATGAGTAGAAATAAAAAATGAACCTTATAAAAGACATTTTATACATTTTCAATTGATAATACTTACTGTCTGGCTCGATGTCTTCTTTCTTAATATCACATACAGGGGGACCAACAGGTGGAGAATCAAGCTGCATAAGAGAATGAAATTAAGAAAATGTCCACAGGAAGGAGCATTGCAATTCAAAACAAACTAACCAGATCTTAAAACTTTGAGCAAAAGGTCCACACTTCTACGAACATCAGCAAATAACAGTCTGTTTCAGTGGCATAAAGGAATAAAGCCTTGACGACAAACCAGGTGAACCATGATTGACTAACAGTTCAGGCACTTGATAGCATTGACGAGGATGGGGCATGCCCATTCTGGGGAGGAGGAACAGTGGTTCATACCTGGCTCATACCACTGCTCTGATGACAGGACCTTAGCTGGAGAACAGAAGTCCCTCATCATGCATGCAGCCAACGCCAGGAAGACATGGGTATGACTGCCAAAGCCAGTGACTGCAGCTCCTGTCAGTGCATGTGGAGGAGTGTTCTTCCAAGTACAAGCAGGTATTGACAGCTCTTATGGTAACACAATTGCTCACATCACCACCAGGAAGGTTAGGCTATAAAACAAAACAAAAAAATCTCACAAAGTATTATCATGACTGCCTGGATGATTGCCCCCTCAAGCAATTATTGTCTGATCAAGGGGAGGCTTGATAGTCAGTAGACATAGAGGCAAAAATGGTTTAAATCAGTAAGTATGCTTAGTGTGGACAGAGGGCACATAAATAATTTGCTCGTCTCAGAATACAAAAGAAAAAGTTACGAAACTCAAAGCCTGGCATAATGGATTAACTAAAGCCTTTCAGAGCTCATTACCATAACACCTAAGTGATATCACTAGCTAACTACAGCACTAGCTACCTATATATTATAAACAACTCTCCAAAAATAGATTTTAGTATGCATTACTTAACAGTGCATGCATAACTACATTTCTTATGTTTGTTAGCACATACATAAGGACCCCCATCTCCACCCCCTTGAAGATAATACACTACTCTCAGTCAGCAATTCACAAAATGGAATATCCAGATACCATAATGATGCCTGCTTGTTATGTCTTATCCCCTCTTGTGTGCAAGCATATAGGTTATGATGTAGTGGCAGTTGTTTTGATATATGCCACCCAACTGCTCACAGTATCCTGATGCCCTGACAAGGGGTAAATAGGCCAGAAAATGAGGACAAACATCTGCTTCAAGGCTGCTGTGTCTTGTTATCTTCCAAGCAGTGTCCTAATTCCAGGGTTAACTTCCACAAATGGTATACCTGTACAGAAATGGTACAACACTTCGCACCTCATGTCTTAAGACCATGGACTACCTGCATACTGCTACATTTTATAGCAGCAGTTGCTTTAAACATTAGTGAGTTCACACACAATCTGTACTTCAGAAGCTTTTCTGTTTGCATTCAGGCCCCTACTTTCTGATTTCTGTTTTTTTTTTTTTTTACAATTTATAAAGAGAACTTATAAATTCTTACAGTTTTTACATACAATTTTACAATTTGTAGGGAGAACTTATAACATCTTGATAATTTGCATCAGCACCATGTTTCTTTTTGTTCAAATACTTTGTTTACCACATATTTGATACCAAATATGTATCTTATTTTTACTTTTATTTTTTTCTCATCTACAACAAGTAATGATGTTAACTGTTGCTAATGATACTCTGGCTATGTCTTATGTATAACTGTTCATTTTTGTTAATCTTACAAATTTTACAAGATTGTGAACTCTTTGGAGCTTTTCTCCTCAGGTCTCCACTGAAAATGGACCTTTGCCTCAGTTGGACTAACCTGGTTAACAAATGTCAAATAAAACAAATAAATAAAACTTATTTACACAAAGACTAAACATCCTGCATCTGTTAGTTTGATCACAGAATGCAGTGCCAGCTTTACATATAAACTGAACAAGCTGTAGCACAGGATCTCCCATTACAAGTATTATCTTAAAATCTGCATTATTGTGACCTAAACCTAAACCATAAACATCATACAAACAGTATAATAATCTTGGTCATAATCATGTAGCAGGCTAGGTGATTCTGGTTTAGAATTGGCTCCATTTCACAACAATACTCACCTTATTGGCTAGAAATCTAGGGATATACATGATACATCGAAATATCATGTTTTTGGCCTTGGCAATGACCCACAGCTGGATATTATAGGCACATTTAGGTCATGTTGGAGCTATTTCCCCATTTCTCTGCTTAACGAAAGGAAGCAGGGAAACACCTCTAACATGACCAAATGTGCCTATAATATCCAGCTCAAGGTCAAGCAGGTTGTATGTACCACACAACCCAACACTAAACAAAGCACACACAACTCAGACCAAACATATATACCTAACATATGTTGAGTCTCTTAAAAGTAACACAGTCATTGTACATGTGGGTATAAATTACTTGTACCACATCACACATGCACTCAAGTCCTTGCACAAGTACACATATGATACAGTCGTTGTACATGTGGGTGCAAATTAGTTGTATCACATCACACATGCACTCAAGTCTTTGCACAAGTACACATATGATACAGTCATTGTACATGTCGGTGTAAATGACTTGTACCACATCACACATGCACTCAAGTCCCTGCACCACAAGTACATATATGATACAGTCATTGTATATGTGGGTGTAAATGACTTGTACCACATCACACATGCATTCAAGTCGCTGCACCACAAGTACACATATGACACAGTCATAGTACATGTGGGTGTAAATGACTTGAGAAATACTTCCCTGGACTACATAAAGACAGACATGAAGGGGCTCTCAGAATATGTATCTGAGGCTGGTATAAACTCAGCATTCTGCCATCACCAATATATTCAACTGATTATTGATTTCAACAATTGTATTAACTTCTGGTATCATTCAAAGAGGCGCAATACATACCAGCCTGAGAAGAGACGAGAGACAGTCCCAACTGCTTTGCCAGCAATGGTGGCCTACACTTCTCCCTCCTAGGCTTGCATGTACTAGTTAATCTTTGTCCACCCTTTTAATGCTATTTTAGGCGATGTCAGTCTTCTAAAGTTTCCAACCTAACTAAATAGAATCCACATAACATTATAATATTGCTGCTCAATGATATGAGCAGTAACAAAAACTCCATTCCCTATGAGCACTCTTTACTCTGGAAAATATTGCTATATGCATCATCACAGAGACCTGGCTCAAGACCATTGAAAGTACTCCCTCAGTGGAGAGTTTCAATGCCTATCACATGTTCAGGCGTACCACATTAGACAAAGTCACTAAAGGTAGTCATGTTTCCATATTCTTAAAAAAAATACTTAATCTCCAGACTCATTAAACAAGATAGTGACCTGGAACTCCTCCACATTCAACTTATTAATAAAACCTCTTATCAGATGACAGCTAGCTGTTGGACCTCCTCTGTGTCCCCCTTGGTATATACTTCCTACCTAACTATAATGGAGACCCTATGTATTTATTCAAACTCCATTCTTCTAGGAGACTTCAACTACTTCTTCATAAACTTGGAGACTTATATATCCTCAAACATGTATATCCAAAGATTTCTGGACTTCAGCAATACAGACTCCCTGGACTAATTACTGCACACCCAAACCAGGGCAATAAAAACCTGGACTTATTTCTTACCAATGTGAGTCAGCTTTTCTCTGTACCAATAGCAACTTCCTCCCTGATCAAATCAGACAAGTGAATCACATTCACCATAAGGCTGAAGGCTGAAGAATCTTCCAATATAACTGTATTCAGAGATTATGCAAAAGCTATTCTACTAAATCTGCTTGATGACCTTGCTAAATTCAAAAGTCCCTTCCAACTTGATGACTCCGGTGCTTATGCAGAATCTTTCATTACCAAATTATTTGCCTATATAAATAGCTGCATAGATGCATCTGTTCCCTTCAGAGATAAATAGAATGTCAACTGCAAAAATAAACCCATGTTTTGGAACCCAAATATAAAAAGGATGTATAATAAAGG
This sequence comes from Protopterus annectens, assembly GCF_019279795.1. Lineage (NCBI taxonomy): Eukaryota > Metazoa > Chordata > Ceratodontiformes > Protopteridae > Protopterus > Protopterus annectens. Next base: position 1,097,626,421 of record NC_056741.1, read on the forward strand.
AAAATATCATTACACACAAAAATAAATATAACTCTTAAGATGCCAAAAATGCTTTTACTAACAAGGAATTTTGGACCCTGATCAAATCAACCAAAGGCAGATAGGAGGTAAAAATGGGTAGTCAGGTGAACAACAGCCATGAAGACTTCTCTAATTATGTTAAATTGTTAAATATCTCAGAAACAATGTCCATCACTGTGTAGAGCTAATAATAAATTATATCAAATACTAAGACCCAGAGGACTTAGCTAATCTACTAGTGGATAAACTTAGTTCAAACTTCACCCCCTCTTTCCTTCAGTATTCTCAGATTACATACTCACTCCTACACCCCCCATCAAATCTCACAAATACAAGTTCCCAAGGCTCTATCTAAGGCCAAGAATACTAAATATATGAGGCCACATAAAATAAAAGGCTGCCTACTCATCCATGACCTGTCTAATCCCCTAAAGATGCTATTCAAAATCAGCCTCAAAACAGCCTTTGTGCCAGATGACTTGAGGACAGTAACAGTCATTCCCTTGCACAAAAGTGAGACTTCAACAAACCCTGGTAATTATAGATCCATAAGGATGTGGGCACAGGTTTGAAGGTGAAACTGGATGTGGTGATATATGGCTGCTGGGCAGGGTTGGGATTAGATGTTGAAGAGTCCTTAGTTAGAGATGGTATACTATCTATAAAAGTGTTGTCTCCTCTTACACTCAGTCACTATCTTCCTTCAAAGAGCAGAGCCTGCGGTCACTACATCTGCTCTTGATATTACAGAAGCTCTGCCATGAGGTTCTACACTTATAAGTTTACTGAGAATTTTGTCAGTTTAATAGCCTGCAGTCACTATATCTGACCTCAGTATTGCAGAAGCTCTGCCATAAGGCCCTACCACCTATAAGTTTACTGAGAATTTTGTCACTGTTTAATAGCCTGTGGTCACTACATCTGACCTTGATATTGCAGAAGCTCTACCATGAGGCCCTACATCTACAAGTTTACTGAGAATTTTGTCACTGTTTAATAGCCTGCAGTCATTACATCTGACTTCGATATTGCAGAAGCTTTGCCATAAGGCCAGCACTGTGTACAGCCTTGCACCTCCTAGAAGGAATAGCCTGTGGTCATTACATTTGACCTCGATGTCGCAGAAGCTCTGCCATGAGGCCCTACAACTATACATTTACTGAGAATTTTGTCACTGTTTAATGTAAGCATATTTATCATGAAGAACCTTACTGCATATTAACTTTAATCAATTAAATACATGCCTGCTCTGTGATTGCAATTCTCTGTGACATAGTCCTTGAACTCTAAGGACCTCTTACTAAGTTGGCTACTGTCCTCTTTTGCTTGACCAGTAGACTGTACTGCATATGTCAGCTAGTTAGTCACAAAAATGACAGACAACCTGTTTTACTTGCATCTCTTTGTTAGATGCTTTGGTCTGGCTATAAACTGATTGATATTCATTATAAACTGACATGAGGGTGGGAAGCCTTGTCCACTCAGCCTTGGTTTGCTCAGTTTTACTTCGCTACCCTACCCTCAATTCCCACCCACCTCCCCTACTCTAATATTATACTTCCTACATATACATTTCATTTGTGACTCTTATTCCAAAACCATCCCCAATTACCATACTACTTTCCTATCTCTATTTAATTTTTAGCCCCATTCCTAACTATCTTTCTTCTTGCCATACTGCTTTGCACTATATCCATTTATAATCATAACACTCCCAAACAGTACCTATCTATTCCACATTGTATCTTTTTATTTTCCCAAATAAATCCTAATTTCTCCTATTTTGACAACATTATTATACTCTAGCCTTTAAAACTCCTGTATTCCTTACTTTCCAGAAAAGATACCAGGGCATCCTACCTCTCTTCTTTTATAGAAAATACGTACCTATCCTTTTCCGGCTTTCAGAAATCACCATCACTGAATCACCTACTGTCTTGCAACTTTTTGTTTCCTTCTTTATTGGTACTTCCCCACTACCTGAAATCTATAAAATGTAGATTTCTGTACTTAATTATGTTACTCTACAGCTCATCCTCTATTCTGCTTCTCCTACTGTGCCATCTTTCATCCTACCGCGACTCAACAATATATAGCAACATCTGTCCAACTGTGTCGCAACCTCCTATTCTTATTTCCTCTTTACACTCTCCACACATTGCACCAAACTTATTTAATATTGCCCCTCATCTTTGTTCCAAATACAGGCTGATTTATTGCACTTCAACTGAAACCAACTCAAACCAAAACAAAATTAAGTGTAAGAATCCTCTCTAAAAACAAGTATGTATAATTCCACAATATACTAAATTCCTTCTAGGAGGAGCTATATACCCTACTCCTGGCCCCATCTATCGCAATGAACACAAAGATAATTCTTTCCCACATACTTCTGTAACCCAACAACAGCCAATCCCTAACACTAATGATCTAATTTTGGCTGCAATAAATGTTAGAAATATAGGAAATAAAACCACATAACTTCATGCCTGGATTATCCAACATAAGCCAGATGTTCTTGCTGTAAGTGAAACTTGGTTTAAACCCAGTATAAATGATTCCCAATTTAAACGTCTTAGCTATTTTAAACTTCTTAGCTATAATATCATCAATAATGACCGTATAAAGAGGAAAGGTGGTGGTATTGCTTTAATATTTCCCATTCCGAGTACCTGCCACATTTCCCCTTACACCAAACCAACACCAAAATTCAGTTCAGCAGAGCTTCTTATTGCTTTCCTCAAAATAAACAATTATAAACAAACGTATTACTGTCCTTTATATCCTTCCTGGTGACAATACAGCAGAAGATGTCCTGCATTGGATATCCACAGCATTTCCACAAGAAAAAAATTACTAGGTGATGTGAATGTCAGTTGGTTGGACATAAACTCTAACTCCCCTACATCGAGCATGAACTTATATGGTGTCACACAACTAATAGCTTCACACATTATAGTAAGACATCAAATTCTCTATTAAACTGGAACCAAGTTTCAGACCCAGCAAATACTCTATCACAGGTACAATGCCAGACTCTCTTAGTGATCATCTCTCAGTCTATAAGACTAGACATCTCACACACCCAGTTAAACATCATAGTTATAAAACAACACATAACCTTTCGAAGTTTAACCCAGAAATGTTCCTTACTACACTTTCATCTATTAACTAGAACTTCCTAAACAATCCTCCCCTAGACGATGCTGTAACTGAATTCAATACTTTTCTAAATATCTTAATGAGCCTTGCACCTCCTAGAAGGTACAGGATAAAAACCAGTAATGCAACTTGACTATCTAAAAAGGGTAGAACACTAACTTGGGATAGAGAAAAAGCATGGAAAGAATGGTAAAAATATAAAACACCTCAATATTTTGAAAACTTTGGAATGCTTCACAATCATACTAAAAAGTAAATAAATGAAAACAAAAAAACTATACTATAATAACTTTCTGAATAATACCAAACACTACCCTAAAAAATTTTGGACATCCATTAAAGAACTTTCATATCCTGGCCAAAAATTCAACCCAAACCCCACTCCTGATAACTCACCACTTGAAACTTGAAACTACAATACAGCTCAACTTTTATTTTATAGGTTCATAGGTTCATAGGTAGGTACTAGGCTATCTGCCTGAAGGCATTTATAAGCCTAGCCAGAATGTGTTGACTTTCGCCACCCCCTTAGATTAGTTCCCTGTGCCTCTGTCCAGCAGAGCCACTGAAGTAATCCCTGGTGTAAACTTTCTGTTTCCCATCCACTCATCAAGGTTTCTCTTGAAGAGTGTTAGCGAGGAGCTCTGCCTAATGTAGATTGGAATCTTGTTCCAGAATATGGGTAGTCTCTGGGACAGGAATCTATCCCTCCAGCACATCCTATTTATTGTTGTGGTGAGGTTTAGATCACTGGAGCATGTGGCTCAAGGGGATATGGTTTTCTTTAGGTGGAGCATATCCATCAATTCTGGGTTTGACATGGCCTTGTATGTCAGGCAGAGATCACCTCTGAATAGGTGGTATGTAACCGAGTACAGCTGGAGTTTCTTCAGTCGAGCTGCATAGGGCATCTGCTTGAGGCCAGTGATCCTCTTGGTGAGGTACTTCTGTGGTCTTTCCAGTTGTTGCAGGTGTCTTGTAAGGTACATCACAAATGGGGTATTGTACTCAAATGTAATTTGGATGAATAGATGGGTAACCACAAATTTAGCCCCCCCACCCCATTTAGCACCCTTGACCCTCATGGATAGCAGAAATATGTAAATGTCCCAACATGTTCATGTTCAGCCCATCTCTGGGTTAGTTTTATGAAAAATATAGAAGCTAAAAACTACTGTAGGACTATAAAGCCAAGCTTCTAGAAATCCTCACAGATCAATAGCCTTGTAAGTACCTATGAATCTATGAATTATGAAAGAGCCCCCTGACTGTCAAAACCGGAAGAATTCATTTTTTAAATGAAAGCAGACATTTAAAAATCAAGTCTGTTTTCATGTGCTCATTCATTCCACCAAATTTGTAGGTGAAAATACAATCAAGATCGGTTACTATATTCTCTGACAACTGGATGTGTTTGCAGTTTAAAAGCTTTTCTCAGCTTTAGCGCTCCCTAGATAATAAGGTGCAATCCTGTTTCAATTCAAAATCATGAAAAGTCCACTGATCATAGAACAGCTTCACTTATATATTTAACAAGAAGATACTGGTCCACCTTGGATGCAAAGTTGGAAGAACAAACTTAAAAACAGCAAAATTATTGGAGACGAGTACGTCAATATGTTGAAATGCATGCTGGTGGAACAAGGAATACCATTTCAATGAGACAATAAGATATTTTATTTTTGTTGGAAGGAATCAAACCATATCCCCTTAACTATACAACGCACCTCAATAACAGCTAAGAACCTTAATCCTCTGCACTAGCTTCCAGACCATAAGTATTCAGAAAGAAAAACAACATCATTGCATAGCAGCAAATAACATGGAGAATTTAGCATGACAGGATTAGCTATGCATAATTTACCACATAGCACTATCCTGCTGGGGACAGCATAATGAAACGTTAGTCACAATAAATTCAGTAATCTCAGTGCCAGAGCAACGAGTAGTCATTTGACCCAAGGGAAATCAATAAGCAAGAGGGTGTCCCCAACACTATTAATCAAAGCATCCAACAGAGGTGACATAGGCACTTGGGGCAGTGCATGCAAGAACACCACAGCAAAGTGCCAGGTCATTTCATTGGATAAATTGGGAAGAAATTGAGACCGTACAGGCAGAAGTGAGGAACAGTAAGTAGAGGAACATATAGAAAGACAACAAGAATGATAGAGCGGTGTGGAGGGGAGCAATTATTATTTTTTTTGCGGGTCGAGGTAACAAGGAATAAGTACAGGTTAGAAGGAAGATATAAGAAATGAAAGAAGTATGTATAGGCAGGCAAACAACCAGTGCAGACAAAGACTAATGGGGAGCAAGTGACACATACATAGGGGCAACAGTGAACAGAAGTAGACTATCAGAGGTCGGACAAAGTACAGTTTTGTACCTACCATAAATGTAGATGTTCGAGTGTTCACACTGCTGCAGTCATCACACTTGGATTATCCTGCCGTCAGGCGGTCCCGCAGTCGGCCAGAGTTCCAAAGTCTTGGTCCGGCATTGGTTGCTGTCACTTCTTCCCTGACGTCAGTGCGCCAGGGGTATATAAGATGCATCCAACGCCATTTTCTTCAGTTTTTCTTGCCCCAGATGTCAGGTGCCCCCAACAGGTAGGCAATACATATTGCTAATAAAAAATATATAAATAAAAATAAAACAGTACCTTCAGTTACAAGCAAATACACCACAAAGGTTGTATAGGATAGAAAGGTATAGATAACTCCAGCTAGTTCAGAGGGGATGGAGGGAGGGTAACCTGGACTGCAGCAGTGTGAACACTCGAACATCTACATTTATGGTAGGTACAAAACTGTACTATGTTCATCGTGTTACACTGCTGCAGTCATCACACTTGGGTTGAATCCCAAAGCTAAGGATGGGTGGTGGAACTAAACAGGGTTTGGTGAGGCTAGTAGGTCCTGCAGAACTGCAGTGGCAAAGCCAGCTCTGGTTTTAGAGTATAGAGGTAATTGATAGTGCTTGGTGAAGGTGTGCACTGAACTCCCAAGTTGCAGCCTCCAAAATATCCTTGGTTGGTACTCCTCTGAGGAAGGCTGTTGATGTTGCTGTAGCCCTGGTGGAATGGGGCTTGATGTTACCAGGCACAGATTTCCCATGGTGTGTGTAGCAGAAATGGATACAATGTCCTATCCATTTTGAAATGGTCTGTTTTGAGATAGCTTTTCCTTGTGATCCTGCAGCATAGGATACAAAGAGCTGGTCAGATTTTCTGAAAGCCTTAGTTTTATCCAAGTAGTAACGTAATTGCCTGTGAATGTCCAAAGAGTGTAGGAGCCTTTCCCTTTGTTCTGGGATTTGGATAAAAGGTGGGCAAATGAATGGTTTGGTTTAGGGCCACACTGGATACCACCTTTGGCATAAAGGAAGGGTTAGTTCGTAAAGAGACTCTGTCTTGATGAAAAATGATGAAAGGCTCCACTGCCATTAGGGCCTATAGTTCTGAGACTCTTCGTGCTGAAGTTATTGCTAGCAGCAGGGCAGTTTTCCATGATAGGAACTGTAGATCAGCTGTGAAAGCTGGTTCAAAGGGCGGTAGTGTAAGTTTTTCCAAAACAAAGTTGAGATCCCAAGTTGGTGCTGGTGCTCTCCGGGGTGGTCTTATGTTCTTAGCCCCTCTGAGGAACTGTCTTAGTAATGGATGTGAAAGTATAGGAGGATCGTGTTGTATTGAGCTGAAATAGCTGAGGCGTGGATCTTAATAGATGAGAAGGAAAGTCCTTTGTGTAACATCTCAGTTAAATATTGAAGAATCTGAGGAATATTTGGTACAAGGGGATTTTGGCCTTTAGTCTGGTTCCAGGCACAGAATCTTCTCCATTTGTCTGAATAGACTTTCCTGGTGCTGGGCCTTCTGGCCTCCAGAATGACGTCCATCACAGCTTTAGAGAGAAGTGTTGACTGGTTGTTTAGGCAATTTGCCATGCAGCCTGATTTAAAGTCTTGAGCTGGCTGTGTAGAATCTGAGTGTTTTGCTGAGTGAGCAGGTGAGGAATTGTAGGTAAAATCCATGGTGGGCCTTGAGCCACTTTCCTTAGTATTGGATACCAGTGTTGGTGTGGCCAGCCTGGAGCAATGAGTATCATTTGTGGCCTCTCCAATCTGGCTTTCAGCAGCACCTTTGCCAGAAGAGGCAGTGGAGGAAAGGCATACACTGCCAATGTTTTCCAACTGAATGAGAAGGTGTTTACTTTCCAAGCTAATGTGTGGTATGTCCTTGTGCAGAATTTCCATAGTTGGTAGTTTTGGGGGGAAGCAAACAGATCTATGTCTGGGCTCCCCTATTTTTGAGTTATCATTGCGAATACTTGTGGATCTAGTTTCTACTCGTGAGGATCTATGATGTTTCTGCTTAGATCGTCTGCCAATGTGTTTTTCTTTCCTGGCAGGAATTGTGCTTCTAGTTGAACTTGGTAGGTCAGTGCTGTGTTCTACAAGGTCATTGCTTGTCTGCATAGGGGGTAGGAGTGTGTGCCCCCCTGCTTGTTTATGTACCACATCACTGTGGTGTTGTCCGTCTTTATTAGGAGTTGTCCTGGATGTAGGAGGTCCTTGAAAGCTGTTAGGGCATTTTGCACAGCTAGCATCTCTTTTTGATTGATATGTAGATGCCTTTGGTCTGCAGACCATTTGCCCTGAATACACTGTCCTGCCATGTGTGCTCCCCAGGCATAATCCGATGCATCTGTTGTTATAGTTTGCCTGGCTATGGGTAAGGTAAAAGACTGACCCTTGTTGAGGTGACATGCCTGATCCCACCATAGAAACTCCTGTTGAAGGCAGGGTATGAGTGGAATTATTGTTTCCAAGCTGTGGCTGTGTTGAGTCCATACGCTTTTCAGATACCATTGTAATTCCTCATATGCAGTTTTGCAAATGGTATTAGTAGTATGCAAGATGCCATGAATCCCAAGGCCTGCAGAATTTTTTTTGCAGGGAGTTGGGTCTTTGTTGCCATCATTTTGAAGTATTGAGTCAGTTGTCTTTGCTTGTCTGGCGTGAGATAAGCCATCTGGGCCGTTGTATTTAAGCTGGCACCCAGGAATATTATGTCTTGTGAGGGCACTAGTTTTGACTTCTTTTCGTTTACTGTGTACCCTAGGCAACTTAGTAGGTTTTTAACAAACGCCAGATGCTTTAATAGAATGTCCTTGCTTTCTGCTTGAATAAGGCAGTCGTCCAGGTATGGATATATTTGAATCCCTCTTTGTCTGCAGTATGCAATTACTAGTGCCAGGCATTTTGTGAAGACCCTGGGTGCAGTAGATAAGCCAAAGGGCAGTGCAGAGAATTGGTAATGGGTTGAACCTGCTATAAATCGGAAGTATCTTCTGCAATTTTGTCTGATAGGGACATGCAGGTATGTCTCCTTGAGGTCCAACGTTACTAGCCAAGCCTTCTTGCCCAGCATGGGAAGAAGTTGCTGTAATGTTAGCATCTTGAATTTGGGTACTTCCAGGTATGTGTTTAGAATTGAGAGGTCCAGAATGGGTCTCCAGGCTTTGTCCTTTCGGGGAACTAGAAACAGTCTTGAGTAAAATCCTTGTCCTTGCTCCTGTGTAGGAACCTGTTGAATGGCTCTCATGTCCATGAGAGCTGAAATTTGCTTTTGAGCCTCTGCCAATTGATTTGGTGGCAGGTTTGGCATTCCTTTTATCCTTGGCAAAGTGTGAAAGTGGAATCTGTATCCTTGAGATACAATATTTAGGACCCATTTGTCTTTTGTGATGATGTGCCAATTGTCTGCAAAAAATGCTAGTTTCCCCCCCCAAGGGAGCTGCCAAGAGGGTTTTGCTTGGAAGTCTGAGGGGTAAGTCATTGTGTTTGTCTTCTGGTAGTTTGAGACCTGTCTTCTCCTCCTTTTTGGGTTGTGGCACCCCATTGTTGAGGCTGGTAAGAGCCTTGTGACTGGCCTCTGCCCCTTGGGTGTCTGTATCTCCCCCTCTGTGGTCTGGCAGAAGCTGGAAAGGACCAGTTTTTGGTTGGCCAATTTCTGCTGAAACGAGGGGGTTGAACCTGTAAAAAATCCTTGATGTCTGCATAGATTTTTGCCTTATCCTCCATTTTCTTTAAAACTTCTTCTGCTTTTACACCAAATAAAACATCCTGCTGTAAAGGTGCATCCAATAACTTTGCTTTAACATGATCAGGTAAAGTTTGTTCTTTTAACCAAGCATGCCTACGTATGACAGACCCTGTCACTGCTGCTCTACAAGAAGCTTCCAATTAATCAAATCCACATTGCAAAGTATGTTTTCCCATTTGTTCAGCTGCATGCAACAAATCTTGCATTTCCTTGTAATCAGGCTGTTCTGTATGTGTGAGCATTTTTTATTTTAATTGAGACATCAAACATTGTTGATATTTCAGCATGTGAAACTGGCAATTTAAGGCCCTCATAGCCAGAGTAGGTGAGGTATATACTTTCTTTCCCCATCTGTCTAGTGCTCTAGAATCCCTTTCAGAGGGCACAGGATTTTTAGCAATAGAGGCCTTAACCCCTTTGGGACCCTGGGAAATGGTTTCTGGGTCAGCAACAGGGCTTTTATACAGGAATCTGTGTGAGTCAGGGACTCTGTAGTATCTGTCTGGTTTGGCTGGTGCAGGAGGTAGTGAATCTGGGTTAAGACTAGATTCTGAATAAACATCATCCACAATGTCTAACACAGGAGGAATAGAAAGTGGTCTGTGCTGGGGTAGTAAAAGGAACTCTCGGAGCCTTTTCTTAGAATCAGAGTAATCCTGGCCTTCCCAGTGGAAATGTTCCCTCATGGTATGTAAGGTTTCCCCAAAAGAGTAGTCTTCTGGGGGAGATGCAGAAGGGATAGACTCTTCAGCATCAGAGTCTTCATAAGGGGGAAAGGAATATTCCTGTTCCTCAGAAGAGTCTGAGGAAATTGAAACCTGGTCAGAGGAAGCGTAGTCCTCCTCCTGTCTTGGTCTTTTATCAGGAGGGGGATGGGAACCCCTGATTAGGGTAATTAAGTCTTCAGCCATCTTAAGCATCTGTTTCTTAGGCATGGGGCCTTGTACTGGAGACTGCTGTACAGTCTTCTTTGTTTTTAAAGGAGTTTTCAGCTTTGCATAGGATTTAATAGTGAGTGTAGTCGGTCTGAAGACACCTTCTGCAACTGAAGGCGTTTCAACTGCACCGGAATCTCCTTCAGGCATGGAGTCGGAAGGACCTAAAGGTAAAGGCTGTGGAGGCCTAGCAATCTCCGCTTGTGAATCGGATGTCGCCTGGGGTTCTAAATCTGCAGTCATCAGGGGCTGCGTAGGTGCCTCACTGAAAACTGGAGAACCGGCGACTGGCCTAGCAGAGGCCTCGAAGTCTGGTTTGGGTCTCGGCTGCCTGTCCTTATCTTTGCGTTTTTTATGCATTCTGGTCGTCAGTTGCTCCGACGGCATGGTATAATTAAATTTCCTACCAAAATAATGTTGGGTGAAATCAAACTGACGTTTAATAGTTTGTTTATTAAACCTAGCACAAAACCGATAACCTGTGACGTCGTGGTCTGGGCCTAGGCAAGGGATACAATAAGAATGAAAGTCCTTATGAGGTATTTGCTTCCCACAAGAAATGCAATTGTTAACTTTTTCTGACATCGGACTGAAGCAAGAAAAGGTTCCCCAATGGGGTACTTAGCTTTATTGAAGACTTTGGTCTGAAATTCGATTTGAAAATCTCAGGAGTCGGCCGACCGGGACTTGCGAACTGCTTCTGCTTCGGGCACCGCGCGGCAAGAAAGACTGAAGAAAATGGCATTGGATGCATCTTATATACCCCTGGAGCACTGACGTCAGGGAAGAAGCAACAGCAACCCACGCTGGACCAAGACTTTGGAACTCTGGCCGACTGTGGGACTGCCTGATGGCAGGATAACCCAAGTGTGATGACTGCAGCAGTGTAACACAATGAACATCTAGGAATGGGGAGGACTGGTCAATAAATAGGGGTCAGGGAGTGGCAGATAAGGATGGGGAACACAATGATGGGGCATAAGAAAAGGTAAAGAGAGCCTGCCTGACTGCCCTAAAGGGGAACCCAACAGATGTCACTCACCTCCATGGCTGACATTATGGGAGGGCATAGGCCCTGATGGCCTTATGGCTGCCAGACAGCTGTGCAACTCAATCAGACACATAATGAGATGACCTAGTGTGTTGATGTAGACAACCAGTTCCCAGTCCACATTGATCCAACAGCCATCACAATTCCTGCCAGTTGACCTACCAGTAGCCATCCACACCATACTCAAATGAAGATTTTTCACCTTCCCTGAGAGGTGGATGGCTACAGGGGCCACCACCTGGCCCTGCCAGTCAACCTCCATAGGTGACCTTCATCAGTTTGCAGACAGCCAGGCCTGCAGACTACTAAGGATCCAGCTGTAGGCAAAGTGGCTGAGCAGAGTGCTGTGACCACCATCTCACCACAGCCTGCATCATGGCTAATCCTTTAGAAAAATAAAAATAAAAGGAAAAAACAAAACAACATACAAAAAAGGCAAAAAAAAATTCAAAATAAAGAGAAACAAATTTAACAGATTAGTACGTGTCTTATACTTCATTAAAACAGTAAAGTGCAGAAAGCAATGCACTGCACTTACCCTGCCTCCAAGAGAGCCTGTCACACCTCTTTAGGCAAGCCATTATGTTTGCATGCAGCAATATACTACACTTAACCTGCCTCCTGGAAAGCCCTCTCCCCAACTCCTGGAACATACAAAACAATACAGTAATCAGTATAGCATATCCTTGACAACAGAAGGCAATTAGATCTATAGGTAATAGGCCTAATAAATAATGCCAAATAAAGTACAAAATCTTACAATAATAAGTTGTTTCTCTCTGTCTAACCTCCTCTTACCACTGAAAGGAGGGTAAGAGTGGTGCCTACTCCAGTCACTTTATTTATACTTGAATGGCTTTCAAGAATGGGTGATGCAAGCTGGTGCCAGGCATCAGTTTTTTAGAAGAATCCCTCATATTCCCACAGCATGTGCTCCTTATGGTACCTGTACAGCAGGTATAGGACACGCTTGCTTTTATTGGTACATCATGTGGGAGCCCTGTTGAAGCCAGTGACTGAACAGTCCATGCCCACTTTGCAGGTCTAAATGAGGAGGAAAAAGGTAGTCCAATGCACATGGCCACACATACTGGACATCTAGCGATGCTCATCACTAGGTAGCATGGCAGCATGATGCAAAGTAACATTAGAATGGCCATTTGTCAATATGGACTTTGTAGTGGCTGCACGTGCAGGTGCACACTGCACATGACCTTCTATTCCATATATGGTCAGACAAGTGCACTGTAGAACCAACTGTGCTCGATAATGAATTGTATTAAAGGTGCATTTTCAGAGATGACCTTGATAAACCACCTAATTAACATGATTGCTGCACTAGAGCACCCATTTCAACACAAAAAACTTATGCTGAAATATTGAGGGAAGCCATGTTACAACATGCAGCTTACAGAATCAGAATACAGAAGATAATAGAGGGCACTGCCAATAAAAAAACTGACAGCACCCATCACTACTGGTAATGTACCTCAGGAATGCAGTAACCACACAATGGTGCAAAGAGGAAAAGGGACAGTAGCTGAGCAAATGAGTGGTGTGTGTGTGTGTGTGTGTGTGTGTGTGTGTGTGTGTGTGTGTGTGTGTGTGTGTGTGTGTGTGTGTGTGTGTTGGGAGGTAACACAGACAGCTCATGGCAAGGACTGATATGCTGGTGGGGAAGCTCAACCTGGCAGTGCAAAGGGGACATGGCAGGGCAAGATGCAGTCATCTCTGGGGGGGACAACCTAACAGTACCAGACAGGTTGCAGTCCTGGGGGGCCTCAACCTGACAGAATAGGACAGGATGCATCCTTAGGGGGCTTAATCTGGAAGCGAGTAGTAACTTGGCCATGCCAGGTTACTGTCCTGCTGTGTAAGGTATGTAGCACCATACTGTGTGTGCATGGACTGTATGACGTGCTGCAGTGGATATGAGGCCTCCAGTACACTGGGGGTTGGGCGCAGACTATGCAATCAGCACACTGATAAACAGCAAACATTGCCTCAGTATAGCACAGTGTCAGAATGGTAATACCATAGTAATACACAGGGCTGTGGCCATCAAAAGCGATTGAGAGACAGTCACTGACTGTATGGGGAATGAGGCTTCCAATATACTATGTGCAGACTGTGCTGTCATCACACTGATAAACAGCAAACATTGCCTCACTAAGGCACAGTGTCAGAATGATAATACTATAGTAATACACAGGGCTGTGGCCATCAAAAGAGGTTGACAGACAGTCACTGATCGCATAGGGTATGAGGCTTCCAGTATACTGTGTGCAGACTATGCTGTCACCACACTGATAAACAGCAAACTTGGGCTCACTATGTTACAGTGTTGGAATGATATTACCATAGTAACATGCACAGAGCTATAGCCACCAAAAGAGGTTTAGGGACAGCCCTGAGACAGTCACTGACTGCAGGGAATTTGAGGCATTCAGTACACGAGGAATATATTGTGCTGTCAGCACATCAATAAACAGTCATGAACACTAAAAGAGGTCTGGGGACAGTAGTGAGACAGTTACTGACCATATGGGATATGAGGCTTCCAGTATACTGGGTGCAGACTGTGCTGTCACCACACTGAAAAATAGCAAACATTGATTCACTATGGCACAGTGTTGGAATGGTAATACCATAGTAACACGCACAGAGCTGTAGCCACCAAAAGAAGTCTAGGAACAACCCTGAGACAGTCACTGACCATATGGGATATGAGGCTTCCAGTATACTGGGTGTAGATTGCGCTGTCAGCACACTGATAAACGGTAAACATTGACTCGCTATGGCACAATGTCAGAATGGTAATACCATAGTAACACATAGGGCTGTGGCTACCAAAAGAGCACGGGGGATAGTACTGAGACAGTCGTTGATTAGCTTGGACATTCTTGCATACACACAATAATCAATATATGTAATTCACAGGTGTACATGTCCTATCATGAGACTGATAGAATAGCAGCAGTTGGAAAAGTTCAGCACACAGGAGAGGGAGGGAGGTGTTATGATAGGTTCTACACACATTTACACACAGGCGCGCGCGCGCACACACACACACACACACACAAAGTATGGCATAAGCATCATTAAGAAGGGAAAGCAGACAAGGCTCTTCACAAACAATTGCAGCAGGAACTCATGCAGGATATAAATGCAGTGGGCCAACATAATATGACAATAATGCAGATGCATTGGAGGATCATTGATATATTACTGCATGAATAATACTAATACACAATAAATCGTCAGAGACAGTTTGACCACTGGGTTTGACCATCAACACAGAGACATCTCATGGAGGTAGAGGAATTCACAGTATCCATCACTGGAGAAGGTTAGAGAACTCACACACCCAGTGGTGGCATGGATGTGGAAACTTTGCTGGATATGACAGCTTGACTGTTTGTAAGGGATGCATCAGTTTGTGGTAGCATCTGCCCTTACTATAGGACACTGATTTTCCACTGTAAATGGTTTACTCTGATAAATGCATATGCTTATCTGTTATCCCAGGACACTGGGGCTGCAAATTTGACAGCCAGCACCACAAGGTATGTATGTGCCCAAAGGCTACTTTTCTGATTAGAATGTAGCAATATGTGTGGCACATGGAGCTGGAAATCACAACTATGATCCAGCATTCCCACAAGTATGTTATCTGTATGCATTCACAGGTTTATCTACTAGAGCATCCAGCATAACAGGTTGAAACATGCCTGATATCAGTGGATCACTGGTGGCTGCTAATGATAACACCATACACATGGCACAGTTTGATAACACAGTGCTACTGTCAGCAATGTTAACAGTAGAGAACAGACTCTTACCACTGACAGCTGAGATTATGGTGAAGGGGTAAGATAAATCTCCAGTATCCCTGTGTTCAGTACTGGATATCCCATCCATGTCAACTTGACACATGGTACACAACTGTCACCACCACCACCACAGATGGCATTAGGAGGCCGCACTGCCTCTGAGTTGGATGCCTACAGAACAATTCCAGGGAGATGTTATTACAGTCCTATACACATTTAAATACATATAGGTATGGCATAAGTATCCGTAAGAAGCAAAAGCATCAGTCAGCAGATGTGCAAGTCAATGATTCAGGCATAAACGGCCACTGTCCACACCATGTCAGACATTTTGAGTGTGCTGCATAGCATGGATAAGGATGTACAACAACTGCATTCACTATGGAATATCCTACAACTCATTCAGAGTGATGGGGTCTGGAGTAGTTATATCTACAGTGTCTGCTCCAGGTCCCATCAGTGTTAGCCTAGTTGGAAGTCACTGGTACAATCATGAGGATGCAGACATCTGGTTACTTTGGCCATGCTAGGGGACAACTGCACATTACATGATCACACACCAGGCTTACACAGATACATTCCAGCTTCACTGCCCATGGCTGCCTCTGCCCTCTTTGTGCACAATCCCATGATTGTGGCCAATGCTCTTCTGGCTCTGCCACAGGCACACCCCACTGGGCAAGCCACACATGACCCTGTAGTTCAATGCCATCACAATCGCTGTAACCCTACAGGTAGAAACTCCTACCCATGCTCATTCTCAGGGTCATGGATGCCAATATTCTACTGGCACACCACATGGGAACCATGGCAGAATTCCTGTATACACTTCTGATGTGAAATGTTATCCTCTGGACAAAATGCCTCCAGTCTTGGCACTGCAGGTCCACATGATATACCAGGCAAGTGTCCTATTCATGGAATTTCTACCCCATCTCTGGTGGATGTGATCCTTGACACCCTTAACCTATTTGCCATGTGCATAGCTACACATCCACCAACGATGTCCATTCCACCTATGCTAGTATTGCTGTCCTTGTCACTGTGCCCCATCCTACATGTGTAAATAATGATGACTGTGCCCAGCCCACAGAAGTGGCTTACCTGGGTACAGTAATGTTTGATATACAAAATTGTCAATAAATACACTACTCTGCATAGCCTGGGTGTGTTGTTGCAAGCATCAGTCTTATTCTGTGTTGTCCTTGTCTTGGCCCAGAGTTGTGGAACAGATGCTGCCTGTTTGCCAGGTCACAATGTATTGTGCCAGCCTCTGCCTCATATGGGGTATTGCCACAGCTCTTTCCTCCAATGATTCCTCATCCAGTGATTCCTCCTCCTCTGGTGCTGCCACTGATACATCTGACAGTGCTGTTGTGTCCGCACATTGTAACTGCTGTCATAGCACCATATTATAAAGCATGGCATAGACCACAGATAACTTGCGGCAGGTCTGCAGAGCATATTGCATTGCCCTGCCAGATATATCCAAGCAGCAGAAGGAGGGAATTCAGATGTCCAAACACATGTTCAACTATATCCCATGTCTGCAAGAGTGCTGTGTTACATGCCGTCTGGGTGACAGTGTGTGTACCTACCAACAAGATGTCCTTGTGAAAGCCACCCTGCAGGGAATACTGGCATAGGCCACATGTGTGCCACATGTGAGAATCATGAAGACTGCAAAGGTAGTGCACAGAAACATTGTATAGTTAATGAAATGGAAGCCCTTCTGGCTGATACATTGAGCACCATGTGGAGCAGGTAGTACCTTGATATTAATGTGGGTGCAGTCAATGTCTTCCAGAACCTTAGAGAAACAGGCTAAGTTGTAGAACTCCCAGATAGTGGTGGTTCTGTCTTCTGCTGTCTCTGGAAACCAAACATTCTCATCCACATGTTGCATCATCATGTCAAGGAACTGATGTAGGATATGCAAGGTTAACACCTATGAAACTCCTAACATGTCCCCTTGCCAGAAGCTGAAAATTCATCCTAGCAAGGATGGTTAATTTGCACAAACCTTCATGTCCACCAGTAGGTATTCCATGCATCTCCTGTGATTCCATATGATTGGAGTCTATACTGTGACAATATCCCTGTCATAGAGATGATGAATGTTAACCACATGCAGACCCTTCTGCAATGCAGAAAGTAACAGAGTATAATGCTGTGGACTCTGGTTATGAAAGTGGCCATTAACACATGCTGTCAAGCTTATGGTCATTCTACTCCCCACATCCATGAGAAAAGCTTATGTACATTGTAAAATCATTGTGTTCAGAATATATGATTACTGTGGCTCATAAACAAATTTGAATAATTCATTTCTGAATCATGCTACCGTGTTTGTTTGTTTTATCATTGCATACAGAATGGCTGTCATTAGCATGTTAACTCATTTGCCTGTCATTATACAGATGTTAGAATACCTGTCATTGTGTATCACTACTCCCAACACTATTTTGCATAATGCACTTTGATATTTGCTTCTAAATACACCCAATTATCTATTTAAGATGGTTAGCCTATTGAAATTTTTTTATTATTCATTCCATTATGAAAATCTTGAGAAAATTTAACGAATGTAATACTGTATTGCATTATAATTTAATGCAAAGTTCACTTTTACAAAGGTAGAAAATACTCCTATGACAAAGTGGCCAAGATATCTAGAAAATGAGGGTAAACAGCAAAACATTTGAAAAGAAGTTAAATATACCATACTATATGGATTTTCTTGGACATCTTGGATTATATTTAAAAATGTATAGACTGTGGTGGGGAAAGCTTTGCTTATATTTCTGGGCATTGTATGAAGAATAATTAGGAATTATACTATGTATGGAGATCAAACTGAAAAATGTTATGATGTAGTAATCTTAACTATAAAGTGGATACATGAAAATATGTTAAAAGAAATGTGTTTATATCTCAAAAATACTGTTAGATTATGGAACAAACTAACATTGTCTATCCGATGTAGTATCTCTTTAGAATTCTTCAGAACTGCTCTAGAAGCAAGGATGTGTTTCTGGTTTTACTAACTTAATCTGGATTGTGTGTTTTGATATCACTCACTGGGACAGAACACAGTAGCTGTAAACTATAAAACTACATTCCCTGTGCCAGGAATTCATTAAACCTTGTAAACCAA
Organism: Protopterus annectens; assembly: GCF_019279795.1. Lineage (NCBI taxonomy): Eukaryota > Metazoa > Chordata > Ceratodontiformes > Protopteridae > Protopterus > Protopterus annectens. Next base: position 1,097,644,686 of record NC_056741.1, read on the forward strand.
AGTGCAATTAATTGCTTGTTATATGCTCTCAAAGCTTGGAGCTCCTCTAGCAAGTAATATAAGTATTCTGTTGCCTAAGTCCTTGTGCTAAAGGTTTTTGTGCTCTGGAGTTATTATCAAAAACAGTTGCTTAACAATATCCAGGTATTCCCCTATTTTATCTTTAGCACTCTAAAGTTCTGTTTCTTCTTGTTCTCTTGCTTCTTTTTAACCATATCTCTTTTTTCTTTTATTTCTACCGTTTTTAAATTCCACTTTCATTTTATCCCACTAACTAGCTATAACTTCTGAAAAAAATGTCTCTCTTCCGTAATAACTCTCAAATAATTTCCACTAACCATCCCTTAAATTCCTCTCTTTTTAACGGGTAGATGAGGAAGCACCAGTGTCTCATCTGTTCTTCACTACCCTGCATTTTTTTCTTAGTTGTTATTGACCCATGATCTGGATATGAAATAGTTACCGAATGTGTTTCAAAGCTTTCAATTAAATGCACATGTTCCTGTAAACATAATTTATGTCTAGTCTAGCCTATTTATTGTATGTTAGGGAATAATATGTAAATTCTCTCCAACTTCCTACTATTGAAATCATGTCTTCCATTTTAAAACATTTCTTCAAAAATCTACCCCTGTTGTTATAATTCCCCTTCTAGTTGCCCCAGATACATCCTCATTGTTGCAAATCAAGTTCTGGTCCCCACTTTAAGTAATGTTCACTGATGAAAGCTGAATATTTCTCCCAAAATTTTCTTAAGCTCCATAATAGCAGTTTTAAGTGGAATATAAATACATGCTAGTGTAATCCTTCTCCCTTTCCCCTTACCACCACAAATCTTCTATTCATCTTTTTCTCTTCTATCACTATTGGAGTTCCTCTAACAATTAGTATAACTACTCTCCTTTTCCTTTGTCCCTGATATTCTGCTTTGTCCCTGATATTCTGCTGAATATCCATCCTGAAATCCTTTCTTTATCAAATTCACATTCTTATTTATTTCCAAATGTGTCTCCTGTAGCATTGTTATTTGTATTCTGCATTTCTTAATATAATTCCATACTCTCACCTTTTTGTCTACACCTGTGAGGCCATTTTCATTCTAAAATAATATGGATAGTGTTGCCAATGCAATAAGAAGTTATTATTTCCAACAATTATACATGACAGATTTTTTTTAAATGTCTATTTCCAGTTTTTGTGTTACATGCACTTACTACTCTTTGGCAGGTTGATCCTTTATACAGTTGTTTCTTGTCATCTCCATTTGAACCTATGTCACATTTTAAAATACTTTTTATTTTAATGAAAATCCTCAAAACACACACACATAAAATACCCCAATAACTTATTAACTTAAAACAAACACACAAGACTATGTACATCTTCAGATTATGAAGTTTAGCTCTCCTGATAGGAACAGTTGTCCCAAATGAACAACTGCAGCCACACACACTACATAACCTAAAATTAAGGTTATATATGCTAATATGCAGGTTACAGTCTGTGATCCTACTTACTCTAATTGCTCTCTGTTCTTGTCTTATCTTTATTTCCCTCCCAGATATGAAAAGCAGCTTGCATGCTTTTAGAAAACATTAACTTTTAGCCTTAAGAAAAAGTGCACTGGCTATCTTTAAATACAACTAAATTATACACTGTTCTAGTAAATGCACTGAAGTATTTAGGTACCAGGAAAGCTGCTACCTCTTATTCACTTCCAATAATTTCAAACTTTATTTTTACTAAGCTGTTTGCCATTTTATCTTTTACTTTTATGTTTCTCTCAGCAAACAATGTCTAGAATTCTCGAGATTGATTGCCTGCCAACTTGTGTCCATAGAAACATAAGAACATAATACACAGCAGCCCATAACTGCAGACTTCTAAACTCACACATTTATTTACTAATGGAAAACTTTTCATTATATTCAGTGTTCTCTTATTTTAAAAAGCCCACATACTTACACAAAAAAACTTATTATTAGAATAAGCCATTGGCATTATTCCAGACAATCATTTATGTAAAAGTAAGAGAAAACATCTCAGCTCTACATATATTACAATCAGTACAGTTTTACAACCCAGCCCAAGACTGCAGCATATTAACTTACAAATGCTTTTGGAAGGCCTGCTTTCTCTTTTTACATTGTAATGGCTAAATTTCATAAAACTACAAAAGAAAGAAAATTGCTTGTTTACTTTAGTATCTTTATCACACACATTAGTTACCAAAAATGCTTTACTATATAACATGTAATTTATATCATGAAATATTTTATGCAAATCCTGTTAAGAACAAAAACTGTTTTACTTACAGTTGCTTCCTTTTACCTTTCATTTTAGTGTCCTTCCCAACACTAATGACATGAAGTGAGGTATATGATTTTCAGTCCCCCCCCCCACAGGTTTAACAAAGTCAACAAAAATCCAACCTTTCTTAGCCACTTTTTCTTATAAAGACATATTTCACAAATGTGTTTGATGCTTTATAATTTCATGTTTGTTCACTAATTTCAGTGTTGGTGGTCTTCTTCCTGTTTATCTCCATCTCCCAACCCCAAACCCTGGTTCAAGTCCAAGATACTTCTCACTCTTCTAGTCAGCTCCTGTGATTTTTTTCTGTCTGGAACATTGGAAAATGGTTTCATTGGTAAAGCCTATGAGCTTTATTATCAGAAGAATGAGAAGCAGAGTTTCCTTTTGAAGGATAGCTTATGTTTTGTTTGACAAACTTTTGTATTTCCTCTTTAATCTGTTCTGCATCACAAAATGACTTTGCTCCTCCAGGAAAAATATTCTGAAGACAGCTAGATAGAGCAGCTTGAATCTCATACCTGCCTCTCAACATTCCCTAACTGCCTCTCAGCATTCCCTAACTGTTGGGATACATTTGTTTCTCTTATGCCTGGTGTATAGTGAATAATTTTCCACATTCTACTGTCTCCAGTTTTTAACACTTTGCCCTTCTGCCACAGTTTTGTCTGGATCAATTCTTTCTGCTGCTATGACTGCATCTTTGCTAATATAGGTCTTGGCTGCTTTCTCCTGGACAGGTTTGGAGAACACACATGAAATAGTCATTCAGTTAACAAATTGTGCTGTGGAATACCAGTCCAGTTGCTTATTTGTTCCTTCATAAAATCAACGCAGTCTGTTCCTTCAAGTTTTTCTGGTAGAGTAGAAAATCTCAGGTTTTCTCTGCATGCTCTGTCTTCTAACTACCATTTTTTGAAAGAGCTCTTTTTGAGTAGTTTCATACTTAGCCAGCCTTTTTTTCATTCTGACCTCTGATTTTTGCAGTTTTATCAGTTCATCTGAACAGCTGTTTAAAGCTTCTTTCATTTTTCCAGCCTTTTGTAATTTGAGTCAATATACTCCTTTATGTTTAATTTATTTTAATCAGCTCTAACCACATTTGATTTATTTCTTCCTCTAAATTACTGGAAGCCATATATTGCATCAAAGCTGGGGTCTGAACTTCTTTTTTGCTGAACAGCTGTGGGATTCTTCCCAATCAGTGTTTTCTCTTAACATTTTCTAGTTGATTTTCTTTCAGGCTCTCTAAGTTTCTTCTTTGCTGGAATCCAAGCAATGTGCTTACTAGCCAGTAACTAAATTTTACTAAAACTGGCAGAATTACTAGACCTTATCTCTCAAGCTTCATTTTTCACACTTGGAGAGCTAAAATCAAGTTATTGATCAGTATGCAACCATCTTGGAAGTCTAAAGTGCAGTTAATTACTATGCAGATGCAATTCAATATTTTATTCTTCTGCAAAAATATATGTATTTTTTTCTCTTTTTCAACAAAATGGTGAGCTGTTCTAAACCATATCTGGGTACTACATCTAAAGCGCTTTTCTGATACTAGATTGGAAGCACATGCCAAAGATACTGCAACAATTTTGAAAAAAAAATATATGTTTCAGTCATGTATATTTTAAATAAATCCAGGATGACAAACATGAAGACAGTGATCCCAAGAGAGAAGCAACTATTATTATTATTATTATTATTATTATTATTATTATTATTATTATTATTATTATCAAAAAAATTGAGGAATTTGAATTTATGTCTATGCTTATACTATGGAACTGTATGGTAGAACAATTCCATAAAACAAGCAAATCATTACAGGACACTCAGACATCATTAAGTGATTTTTTTAAAATTGCACACATCATTATATGATTTCTACGAGGAACCAGAAACAATTACAAAGAAATCAAATGTAGATTAAAAATGTATAATTAAAACAGGAAGTATTTCAAATAAACAGAATCATGATGGACATATGCTCACACTGATAATCGTTCTTTTTCTGCAAAAGACAAATTTAGAAGAAAATCCTTCATTCACATCACAGAGTCCCTAGAAAATAATTTGCAAAGGTTAGCCAAAATATATGAGAATATTTCATAAAAATATTCATTTATTTTAAATTCTGACCAACCAGACCAAAAACTTGATGAAAATCTTAAACTTTTAATAAAGGATTATAATGAAAATTATAATTCTTCTGTCTACATGCCTTGCTCTGACTCTATTTTGATTGTGATTCTTTCAGCATGCCAAGTTTGATGCCACTCTATGTATATAATATGTGTGCATGTGTTTTTTCAGTCACTCTGTATATAATGTGTATTATCTATTGCCTTTATATGCTCAAGCCAAATATGATATTCATTTTGTATATATGTATTTATCTTTAAGAGAAGGAATTTACTTATCAAGATATACAAAATATGATCATCTAAGACAAAATAATATCTTCTTTTTCCAAAGTTGGATTGGTTTTGGGCATGCCTATACCAAAATTTTGAGTGGAAATATCATTTAGTAAGCTAAAAAGAATAAAAAAATGAATCTAATTAATTAGATTCAAATGTAAACTCAAGTCTGTGAACATGTTATGTAGTGAGAGTGGCAGGTTTCAAAGCTTATCTTTAGAAAACATTGTGTAAGATTATGCTTTCTTTGAATCTTTATTCTGCATATTTAACGAATTTAATTGATAAAAGCTAAAGAAAATGTTTTTATATTTATGATTTAACAATATTTACTAAGATAAGCTTCAATAAATGTTTTTATCAAACATTGTTGAATTGTATTTACTTTGAATTAAACTGCTGACATTTGTTATATCTGGTTAGTGGTAAAAGAACCTTTTACATATTATAGCTTAGAACCACATTAAGATTAATCCATCCCAGATGGTATGAACCTGAATCAAGCCCTCCCACCTGTGTGCATAGACACATTTGTACACAACATTTACATATTCAAACTGAGAACCCAGATAAATGAATATGTCTATTGTAAAAAAATACTCCTTAATATATACAGTAATGTTTGTATACACTGTGTAGCAAATGAATGTTTTCTGTTCCTTAAGCTAGGTTATTTCAAACTGGCCAGCTGTCGTGAAAGGATATAAGGAATGTGGTTTGCTGCCATCTTTTTCTAGGAATATGATGATTTAAATAGGGGCAGCCTAAAAGTATAAAACTATTACTAGAGTAGTTATCTTGTGAGGAAGTATAGCACTTCTTCCCCTTCCAGTTTATCCTCTGCCATGCTCGGGAATGGTTTTGTGTAAATAGCTTATGAAAAACATACCATACACCACATACAGTTATGACAAATCCAGTTCCAGCATGCTAAACTCCCAGGTTATATCATTTGTCACACTTACAAAAGAGGTGTTAAGAACAGCTGTACAAAAGTTATGTTCCACATTGCACAGCTGCAGTACAAAGTAGTCACTGCAAAGCTTTACATATCATAACAAAAACAGGCACTTAAGTAGCTTTCTTTCTCCTGTTAGTCTTCTTACTAGTTGCAACAAATACTGAAAACAGAAACCTGAAGAAAAGCTACAGTTCAAGGACCTAGAGACCCAGTGTTTGAAAGAAGCTAAAGTTGCCAAGCAGTGATTGTGGGAAGAAGGATAGCTACTGGTGCTACAACACTGGCTGCAGTTCATACACTGATCAGGTGTGTACACGTGTGTGTACATGTCTGGGTGTGGTAGGGTGAGTACACATGTGTGTACATGTCTGGGTGTGGTAGGGTGTGTACACATGTGTGTACATGTCTGGGTATGGTAGGGTGGGTACACATGTGTGTATATGTTTGGGTGTGATTGAGTGTGTACACGTGTATACATGTCTGGGTGTGCTAGGGTGGGTACACATGTGTGTACATGTCTGGGTGTGATCTAGTGTGTACACATGTGTGTACATGTCTGGGTGCGGTAGTGTGAGTACACGTGTGAACATGTCTGGGTATGCATTTCAGGGGAACCTTCAGCACTGCAGGCAGCAGGCTTTGATGCTTAAAAGGAGGGGATGTAACTTTCTGAACCACACCCCTGAATCTGCCACTGATATGTGACAGCATCCATCCAAGGGGAAATACATAAATTATATACTAAAAGCCCTAATACCGGCAAAAACTCATCATATAGCACTACCTTTTTAAGTTTTACAAATTTTTTCCAAGAAAGTACCTGTTGTAAGCTTTCCTCAGGCAGAAAGTGCTTTGTAGACTTTTCTTTTTCATGGATTTTCTGGTGCTCTTGAAGACTGGTACTCCTCTTAAAGCTTTTTCCACAGTCAGTACATGTATATGGTCTCTCTCCAGTGTGAATCCTGACATGCCCTATTAGATGATCAACCTGCCTAAAACTTTTACCACAGTGTGAGCACATGAATGGCTTCTCACCTGTGTGAATTCGTTGGTGCACAGAAAGATTATATAACCTCTTAAAGCTCTTCCCACATTCGGTACATTTAAAAGGGTTCTTTTCATCCTTGTGACAGCTCATGTGCTTCGTTAGAGCCCTCTTACTAATGAAACCTTCACCACACTCACCACATTTTAACAGCCCCTCTACTGAATGAATAAGCTGATGCTTTAATAAATGCCTCTTGCACCTAAAACACTTCCCACAGGTTGAGCATTGGTACGGGGTCTCGCCTGTGTGAATCCGCAAGTGGACTTTAAGACCATAAGGCCGTGTCAAAACCTTCCCACAGGTAGTACAAGGATAACCTTTCTTTCTGATAAAACTCTTGTAGGACTTAGTAGAAGATGACCAGTTTAAACTTTTGTTCCAAATGGGATTTCTGGCTCGTCCATCTTGTTTGTGGTATTGTTCCTTTTCTGAATCTTCTACCCAGGGAGTCAGCTGCTTCACAGATTCTGTAGGTTTCATATCTAAAGATATGACAGAGAGAGAGAGAGAGAGAGAGAGAGATCAGAAACTACAGGTTCTACATACTATAAGGAAATAAAAGGATTTTTTTTATGTCAACTAATCTTTGTTTCCCCTTGTGCTATTACTCGCATTATGGCCTCTGATCACTCAGTATATTTTAAAATCTTCTATAAGATCCCAAGCCTAATTTCTTATGCATGGCAATACTCATCTTCGTCTGTAGTTTTTGAAATAACATGATAAAAATATGAGAACTATGTAATACAAAATAATGGCACCCAAAAGGATTGATGTTAGAAGCTCATTCATTGCTATTGTCATATATATATATATATATATATATATATATATATACACACACACACATATATATGTGTGTGTGTGTGTGTGTGTGTGTGTGTGTGTGTGTGTGTGTGTGTGTGTGTGTGTGTGTGTGTGTGTAATTGTAAAATTTCATCAATATTAAACATCGTTCTGCAGTTTTTTAATAACACATTAGGCTAAAGACATAACTCTCAACCTCCAAACATTAAAAATCATAGCAGTGGCCTTTAAAAAAATCACAAAGAGAAGCACTTTCTTGTATTTCACAATAGAAGGTCTTTATATACTAGGCCCTGTATAGTCAATGGTAATGAATCTTTGTATAGACTTTATTTAATAAAGTATTTGCTCATAAACAGGGATGACTTTACGACTAAGATCATAAATCTAGGAGGAGCAAGACTAAAGCTAAGGGTCAAAATCGTAGTTTTATGCCCAAAGCATAGCAGGTATGGTTAAAGAATTTTTATGATGCAAAACATTCTCCACTGTTCAAGTGCTGGCAGGTTTGCCAACAATATTAACATTAAATGACCAAATGAAGCATCTGGAGTCAGCCTTGTGAACTGCAGTTCCTGGAAGCTGCCATCCAAAGTAACAACAGTGTCTACTTTATGCAACAGTGGAGTGTTTCCCTTATTTTACATTTGCATACTGTTTAGGAACTTACCATCTTCCATTGCAACACACATCTATCTAACTACCTGTGATACTCCCTTTCAGGTTTCTGTTTTCCATAACTTACTGCAGATAAAGAGCATCCATGCGTCTCTTGCACAAGATTCTGATAAAGTGGGACAAGCTGGACTTGGATCAAATCATATTCACCTGTACATTACAACTCCAAAACTGCACATGTGAATGCTCTCTCCTTCTGCTTATGCTTGGTGTCCCAAAATTAGTGAATTGTCAGAATACCAACGTTCCTTCAACACAGTGACCTCGGCACATTTAAATAGTGCTGTTCACATCCTTTCCTTACAGTGGACTAACAAAATCAAAATAACTACACTCCTTTTCATATAAACTCTCTACTATTACAATTCAGATTAGTGTGTGAGTGTGTGTGTGTGTGTGTGTGTGTGTGTGTGTGTGTGTGTGTGTGTGTGTGTGTGTGTGTGTGTGTGTGTGTGATAACATACCAGGTTTTGTGTGTGTCCACCACAGAGATTCTCAATGTTCTTTTAAATTTCTTTTGTATGCTGTTTTTGGTTTTGTGGCCCTCTGTAAACTTTGAGTTCCTATCCCCCAATGACCTATTCATTTCTCACCACCTAGGAACAGCGAGCACTTGGCATGAGAGTTGGAGATAGTGGTCTGACTTTCGGTGATGATGCAGATTTTTTTGTGCTCATAACACCTGGTTGGCAGACAGGCACTGTGAAATGCCTGATGCACTAGTCGCCATGCAGGTCTTGTGCGCCTAACTCCTGGTTGGCAGACAGGCACTGTGAAATGCCTGATACAGTAGTCGCCAGAAATGCCTGATACAGTAGTCGCCATGCAGGTCTTGTGCGCCTAACTCCTGGTTGGCAGACAGGCACTGTGAAATGCCTGATACACTAGTTGCCATGCAGGTCTTCTGCGCCTAACTCCTGGTTGGCAGACAGGCACTGTGAAATGCCTGATACACTAGATGCCATGCAAGTCTTCTGCTCCTAACTCCTGGTTGGCAGATAGGCACTGTGAAATGCCTGATATACTAGTCGCCATGCAGGTCTTGTGCTCCTAACTCCTGGTTGGCAGACAGGCACTGTGAAATGCCTGATGCACTAGTCGCCATGCAGGTATTATGCGCCTAACTCCTGGTTAGCAGACAGGCACTGTGAAATGCCTGATACACTAGTCGCCATGCAGGTCTTGTGCTCCTAACTCCTGGTTGGCAGACAGGCACTGTGAAATGCCTGATGCAATAGTCGTCATGCAGGTCTTGCGCTCCTAACTCCTGGCTGGCAGACAGGCATTGTGAAATGCCTGACACACTAGTCGCCATGGCAGGTCTTGTGCTCCTAACTCCAGGTTGGCAGACAGGCACTGTGAAATGCCTGATACATTAGTCGCCATGCAGGTCTTGTGCTCCTAACTCCTGGTTGGCAGACATGCACTGTGAAATGCCTGATGCACTAGTCGCCATGCAGGTCTTGCACTCCTAACTCCTGGCTGGCAGACAGGCACTGTGAAATGCCTGACACACTAGTCGCCATGGCAGGTCTTGTGCTCCTAACTCCAGGTTGGCAGACAGGCACTGTGAAATACCTGATACACTAGTCACCATGCATGTGTTGTGCATCTAACTCCTGGTTGGCAGACAGGCACTGTGAAATGCCTGATACACTAGACGCCATGCAAGTCTTCTGCTCCTAACTCCTGGTTGGCAGACAGGCACTGTGAAATGCCTGTTATACTAGTCGCCATGCAGGTCTAGTGCTCCTAACTCCTGCTTGGCAGACAGGCACGGTGAAATGCCTGATGCACTAGTCGCCATGCAGGTCTTGCGCTCCTAACTCCTGGTTGGCAGACAGGCACTGTGAAATGCCTGACACACTAGTCACCATGGCAGGTCTTGTGCTCCTAACTCCTGGTTGGCAGACAGGCACTGTGAAATACCTGATACACTAGTTGCCATGCAGGTCTTGTGCGCCTAACTCCTGGTTGGTAGGCAGGCACTGTGAATTACCTGATACAATAGTCGCCATGCATGTGTTGTGCACCTAACTTCTGGTTGGCAGACAGGCACTGTGAAATACCTGATACACTAGTTGCCATGCAGGTATGCTGCGTTTAACTCCTGGTTGGCAGATAGGCACTGTGAAATGCCTGATACACAAGTCGCCATGCATGTCTTCTGCTTCGAACTCCTGGTTGGCAGACAGGCACTGTGAAATGTATGACACACTAGCCGCCATGCAGGTCTTGTGCTCCTAACTCCTGGTTGGCAGACAGGCACTGTGAAATGCCTGATACACTAGATGCCATGCAGGTCTTGTGCGCCTAACTCCTGGTTGGCAGACAGGCACTGTGAAATGCCTGATACACTAGTCGCCATGCAGGTCTTGTGCTCTTAACTCCTGGTTGGCAGACAGGCACTGTGAAATGCCTGATACACTAGTCGCCATGCAGGTCTTGTGTGCCTAACTCCTGGTTGGCATACATGCACTGTGAAATGCCTGATACACTAGTCGCCATGCAGGTCTTCTGCACCTAATTCCTGGTTGGCAGACAGGCACTGTGAAATGCCTGATACACTAGTCGCCATGCAGGTCTTGTGCTCTTAACTCCTGGTTGGCAGACAGGCACTGTGAAATGCCTGATACACTAGTCGCCATGCAGGTCTTGTGCTCTTAACTCCTGGTTGGCAGACAGGCACTGTGAAATGCCTGATACACTAGTCGCCATGCAGGTCTTGTGTGCCTAACTCCTGGTTGGCATACGGGCACTGTGAAATGCCTGATACACTAGTCGCTATGCAGGTCTTGTGCTCCTAACTCCTGGTTGGCAGACAGGCACTGTGAAATTCCTGATACACTAGTCGATATGCAGGTCTTGTGCTCCTAACACCTGGTTGGCAGACAGGCACTTTGAAATGCCTAATACACTAGTCACCATGCAGGTCTTGTGCTCCTAACTCCTGGTTGGCAGACAGGCACTATGAAATGCCTGACACACTAGTCGCCATGGCAGGTCTTGTGCTCTTAACTGCTGGTTGGCAGACAGGCACTGTTAAATGCCTGATACACTAGTCGCCATGCAGGTCTTGTGCTCGTAACTCCTGGTTGGCAGACAGGCACTGTGAAATGCCTGGTACACTAGTTGCCATGCAGGTCTTGTGTGCCTAATGTCTGGTTGACAGACAGACACTGTGAAATGCCGGATACACTAGTCGCCATGCAGGCCTTGTGCTCCTAACTCCTGGTTTGCAGGCAGGCACTGTGAAATGCCTGATACACTAGTCATAATGCAGGTCTTTTGCTCTTAACTCCTGGTTGGCAGACAGGCATGGTGAAATGCCTGATACACTAGTCGCCATGCAGGTCTTGTGCTTCTAACTCCTGGTTGGCAGACAGGCACTGTGAAATGCCTGATACACTAGTTGCCATGCAGGTCTTGTGCTTCTAACTCCTGCTTGGCAGACAGGCACTGTGAAATGCTTGATACACTAGTCGACATGCAGGTCTTGTGATCCTAACTCCTGGTTGGCAAACAGGCATTGTGAAATGCCTGATACACTAGTCGCCATGGTAAGTCTTGTGCTCTTAACTCCTGGTTGGCAGACAGGCACTGTGAAATGCCTGATACACTAGTTGCCATGCAGGTCTTGTGCTTCTAACTCCTGGTTGGCAGACAGGCACTGTGAAATGCCTGGTACACTAGTCGCCATGCAGGTCTTGTGCTCCTAACTCCTGGTTGGCAGACAGGCACTGTGAAATGCCTGATACACTAGTTGCCATGCAGGTCTTGTCTGCCTAATGTCTGGTTGGCAAACACACTGTGAAATGCCAGATACACTAGTCACCATGCAGGTCTTGTGCTCCTAACTCCTAGTTGGCAGACAGGCACTGTGAAATGCCTGATACACTAGTCATAATGCAGGTCTTGTGCTCTTAACTCCTGGTTGGCAGACAGGCACTGTGAAATGCCTGATACACTAGTCGCCATGCAGGTCTTGTGCTCCTAACTCCTGGTTGGCGGACAGGCAGTGTGAAATGCCTGATACACTAGTCGCCATGCAGGTCTTGTGCTCCTAACTCCTGGTTGGCAGACAGGCACTGTGAAATGCCTGATGCACTAGTCGCAATGCAGGTCTTGTGCTCTTAACTCCTGGTTGGCAGACAGGCACTGTGAAATGCCTGATACACCAGTCGCCATGCAGATCTTGTGCTCCTAACTCCTGGTTGGCAGACAGGCACTGTGAAATGCCTGATACACTAGTCGCCATGCAGGTCTTGTGCTCCTAACTCCTGGTTGGCAGACAGGCACTGTGAAATGCCTGATACACTAGTCTCCATGTAGGTCTTGTGCTCCTAACTCCTGGTTGGCAGACAGGCACTGTGAAATGCCTGATAAACTAGTCGCCATGTAGGTCTTGTGCTCCTAACTCTTGGTTGGCAGACAGTCACTTTGAAATGCCTGATACACTAGTGACCATGCAGGTGCATGCTTCTGCACACATGCTTTGTCTTCAAAGAGAGTTATACTGTGCTTGGCAGCCTCATACTCTTACCCTCTACCCCCATATTCTGCTTTTAACATAGTAAATATGAGTGTGATCTGGCCAAGCACATACCACACCTGTCTAGTACCAAAACATCTTACCAGGATGTGTATGTTAGGTCGCTAACTGATCCTGGCTGATATCATTCATAGTGAGAGATTTGTTTCTCTGGACCACAGAGATGGCCCAACCATCTTCTTCTTCCTCCCTCTTTGGTGAGCAACTCCCACTCCCTTGGTCCTGCTTTGCTTAACTATATGTAGTTCACTGTCTAGCTAACTGATTGCTGGCACTCATTGTTAAGGAGTGTCTCCTCTCCCTTTTCCAGTTTCCCTGAAGGCTCATTTTTAGAAATTATTCTTTTTAATCCATCATCATAAATAATTTAATTTCCATCATTTAATAATCTGAGAAGCTATTCATGAAAAAAGGTACTGTGACATTTTATCTTGCGTTTTTTCCTCAGTTAAACTCCACTCTTCTCTAAAATTCTCTTCCCACTAAGTCCCAATTATAACTACACTGGCATTGTTAAACAAGAGGGACTGAAATGTAAACAGCCCTGTGAATACCTCAACATAGACTATAATATTAAGAAATGCTCGTCAAATAAACAAAACAACATTCAAAGATGATCAAATCCAAACTTATTATTTGTTTCAAAAATAGCAACCGTCAAGATGAATGTTTCCCTAAAATGTTATTTTATATTAGATCAACAACTTGTATCTCCTAAATTCTTTAAAGTCATCAAGACTTCTCCAGGAAAACTTATACAGTCCACCATATTAATGAGAATCAAATATAGTAAATTAACAAAGCAGCTCCACTGCCATCAAAGAATAAATCCCTGACTACAGCCCATTTGACCCAGGTTGGATTAGCAGCACAGGCAACTGATAGAGCAGCTGGGAGGATGGGCGTGCCCATCCTAGGGGAGGTGATGTGTACGTGAGATGCACTGGGCAATAGGAGCTTCCTGGCAAAAGCTGGGAAGCCAATTGCAATGTGATTGACTGAAGTGAAGGGGCAGCTTGCTAACTTACACCATGCAGAAATGAGGAGGTGAGGCAGTCTGCTCATTTCACATTCCTTGAAGCTAGCAACAGCATTATGTTAGGGAGAAATGTGGTAGGATAAAGTAGAACTCCTGGGGTGACGGTAGGACAGCACAGCCCCCCCGGATGCCCTTATGATCCATGCTGGCCCCAGTGTAAAAACTAGGTAATAGCCCAGGTGATGACTGGAGTGGCAGGTAGACCAGTATGGACATGGGGTTCTGGGATAGCTGCCAGTATGATTCCACGTGAGAAAAAGGAATGCAAAAAAATGTATAGTAAATTAACATCCCCTACGGCTTATGGCAGTATGGGCCTATCCAAAATTCAGCTATTCAATTTAATTTTTAATGCAGAGAGACTATGCGCAACAAATATTAATATTAAAGACAATCTCTGGTACCCACCCAGGGCATATACATGGTACTTTAAAATTTACCAAAATAATCCATTTTCCCTCCATTTCTTAAATATGCAAAATGCTAAATGGTTAAAAAGACACTGATTTTTTTCTTGACATGATACATTATTTTCATAATTTGATGAAGTTGTTACATTTGGAGGACTGTTAAATTTTATTACAATCAATAGCTCATAATCCCAATTTCTTATTAAATAATCAGATTTTGAACTTATCAGGATTTACTTAACTAAAACAAAATGAATTTGGAATTTTATTTCTTGTGACACAAACTCACCAGAACAAATAAGAATTAAAATGAAACTACTCAAAGGTTACATACAAATAATAAATCAAATCCTGTGTATTATCTATTGAAGATTTAAATATAATCAACAGCAAACAGCTCAAGTTAAATACCTACAAGGGGTTTTTATCCACCTTATTACAAAGCAGGGCAGTATCTAAAGCCTATAAAATCAGTGGTAAACTGTAAGTTTAGTCATAATTGTCTGTTTTCCACATTATGATCTACTTAAGAGCTTGCAATTACATAAGGAGATTACATAAAAATCCAGATAACTGCTTAAAGTAAAACACTCTTCAAAAACTTTACAAAATGCGTATCTCGCTCATGCCAAAAAAGCCCGATTCTTTCTTGCCCACTCTAGTAACTATGAAGACTGTGGTTCAGACAATGCTGACATTCTCCATATCTGTTGAAATTATGTATATCCCAAACAACCATGGAGTACCCTAATAATTAAAATCCTGAAAATGATTCCAGACATAAAAGATATACCATGGCAACCAGCAATTCTCCACATCCTGTTCTCATATACATATAAAAATAACCTATTCGTATTGATTACATGTTTCACGTTACTTAAGTCTTATATCTGATAGATCTGACTTGATTAAAAATCCTTAAACTGGACGGATTTTATATATATTGCATGCAAGCATCTAAAAGCATTTAGAAACTCACCTAACTACTATCTCAACATTAAAAACAAAAGAAACTTAGAAATCAGGCACATATTATTAAAAATCGTTTTGTAATTAATCCAATAATAAACAGCTACACACACACATCCAATTTATTTTTATGGCGCTGCTGAGAGCTATACACTATTTAGTGTAATCCATGTTTATATAGTCAGCATACCCCTTACTCTTCTAATTAAATCACTATGCAATCACTGGTCAATTTATTGACCAGGCATTTCTTTTTTAAAATTTAACATTAACATATGAGAAGTCTTTTATTTCATTAATCTTGTCATTTTATATTTGTATATAGTGTGCATAGTTGAAGTCGCAGTGGTGCAGCGGTAGCGTTGTTGCCTCGAAGCAAGAGGTTCTCTCGTTCGATTCTCGGCTGGAGCGCCTTCTGTGTGGAGTCTGCATGTCCTCCCTGTGGTTGAGTGGCGTTCAAAAGACATGCGTAGAATGGGCGTGCCTTTGTTGAAGGCTGGGCGTCGAGCTGGCACCTCGGCACCCGTAAAAAAATCTACTGCCAATCATTAGCGGACCGGAGTTCCGCTGTGGCGACCCCTAAAAGCCGAAAGAAGAAGATATAGTGTACATAGTTGATAAGACAGTGTTAGGTATAGTTAGTTAGACTGTGATAGTTATAGCTGGTTTAAGTTCTGTTTGCTTTTTGTTGATAATGATTTTTGTAAAGTATTGTCATAGTCTTATAAAACTTCAATAAATGTATTTTCAGAAGCTACATAAATAAATAAAGTGCACTCTTCTCAGCAAGAGTGAACCAAGGTTATAGCTTGGATCCAGGTCATCTCTTTATTGGTGAAATGAAGTAGGAATGTAGTAACTATTAAGATTTTTGACCCATTGGTAAAGCATGCTTATTTTTGCTACTTTTCTTATCTAATTACATTATGCCCTTTAAGACTGTACATCGTGTTCTAAGTACATGCATACTGAAATACAGCCATGTTAACATTCCTTTCAAAATGGCTGCATCTGTGTGCTTCATTGCCTCATGGTAGAAGCCATGTCATAGAAGGCCCACCCCCCCCAAAAAATAAATAAATGTTTCCAATTTTATTCTACCCCTGCTGTAGGTGACACACTTTTCTATCCACATCTCCACTCTTGAAAAGCTACATTAAGTATTTCCTCTTCTCAAGAAAGATCCTGATTTGAACCTTCTACTCTTTATATCCAATACAGGCGACTTCCATCATTCACAGAACAGATTCTGATTAAAATATTGTTTGTGTTGCCTATTGCTCTTCTTCAGTACTAAAATCAGAAGTTTCACTCTGTCTTATATTCTGTCTCATATCCAGCTGAACATCATTTGTTGATTAAAATTGCAGACTGTCAGTGCAGGGTAAACCAAGGTCTCTGTGGAGTACATTAGCCCCATGAGTCCTTTAAAGGCGTTGCTGAGTAATCACCAGTCTTAGGTTAGTAGGGTGACTTCATTCTCATGGACAATTTGAATCTGAGCTGGTCAGGTAAACTAAGTGATCTCAAGGATATGATGTTTCCTGAGCCTGTCAGAATACATGCCCGACCAAACTGACAATAGGAAATCATCGTCGTCTGGAAAATGTCATTAACACTGTAACTAATCCTTACAAACTGCTATCATTCTACCTAACAACACGTCATCACTACCAGGTGCTTTCTTTTAGGTATTTTAATCAGGATATGCCTAAGCCAGCTACAGTCACAGGACATAATTCTGCATCCAGGGAAAGTTTCCTTCTGTTGGTCTCTTGCTATTACTCACTGGTATCACATATAGCAAACTAAAGATTTAGACAACCCTAGGCCTACTTTAAGGAAATATTAATAACCCTGCAGGACAAACATTTTCTTGTCATAACATATTCATTGCTTGTGGGACTGATTGCAAAATGTACCAAAAAAAAATCTCCAGATTCACAGAATTGATTAACTGTTTCCAAAATATGCAGCAGTTTATAATGACTGCATCAGAAGTATGAAACTATGAGTAATTTTTTTCTTTTCTGCATCCACTTACTGATAGCATTGTCCTGAAGAGATTCCTCCTGCTCAAAGCCATCCTTGGTCAGATCGCAGATGTCTTTCTCTGCCTCTTCCTTGGTCTCAAACAATGCAGATAAGTGCTCTTTTGGGATGTCAAAGCCTATAGTTGCATAGGAAGAAATAAAACCACAAGAAACATATGAGACTGTTATCTAGCAAGATGTAGCCCTGCAAACTTGAAGCTTCAGATTCAAATTCCACCAAGGTATTTAACTTCCCGATGTTTCAGAACTTCAGCCTGTAAAATGGATTAGTTGAAGAAGATGCCACAATAAAATAGGACAATCTCAATAAAGTGATCTCAGCTATTACCCTCTTACACTGTAATTACCCTTTGAAAGAGTAAGCTTTTTGTTGGTGGTGGCTCAATTTACTTAGTTCTACTGGCCTGGTAAATCCACATGAAACACAAGGACCTCTTTTGGAAGGACCTGTGGAGCACAGCCCTATTAGAAATAAGCTTGCAGCATGCATCTCAGAAAAGTTCACAAAAATAATATTCAGCATGGTTATCCAAGTTACATATGTGGTTATACAGTATTACAGCGCGTGTTTGCCAAGTATACAAACTTAAACCATAGTTGTACAACAATGGTTGTAATTAATCATTATTAAGTAACAAGAATAAACATTATGTTGCAATATTCATTTTGTAAAATTGCTTCTGTTACACATTTTAATATTTTTCCATAACACTGATGTTTCTACCTAGCTATTAGGTGTCTTTCAACTCATGGGAGAAGTTTTATATCTTGTTCAGTTTATAACACTGGGGGTTATACAATTTTTTCCACATACTAGAGATTCACGCTGGGGCAAGATATATATATATATATATATATATATATATATATATATATATACACACACATATATATAGTTACCTAAGAAAATGGCTACCTGGATTTGAACAGAAGCATGGCCAGCACAGATCCAGTTAGAGGAATGATGAAAGTAATTGTTTGAGTCATCACATCATCAGGAGATAGAAGGAAGGTTGTTCATTCCTGCTGCATTGCCACTTCTGGATTGTAAAGAGATGCACAAAATACATATACACTGACCTGCAGTGATATAGCATCACTCTCAATGTTTTTAAGTCTTTTCCATGTTAATGTTGAAACAAAGGGGTCAAAAAGAGCCTAACAGTGAGAGATCTGACCGTTAATGCGACTGAACATCTGTGGTTGCTCTGTCTGTTAATGTATAGTAAAGTATGATAACAGTAATGTGTAAACTTGTAAATTGCGTTATGGCAGTAGGCCTGGTTAGGATTAAGGCAGTGGAAGTTTTGGATGCAGAAATGAAAGTGAGGAGGATCACATGATGGATGGCCAATCTAGAAGTCATGATGACCAGAGAAAGGCAATGATGTGACTTAGTATAGAAGGTGTTAAAACTCCTTTGGATGGGATTATGCATGACCTAATACATTTATTTTGGATTGTTAGTGGAATATGCCATGCAGCTGGAAAGGTGTGCCAATGATGTTTGTGAGCTATTATATGAACAATGTGACACTATGTTGCCATTAGAACAAAGAGCAAGTAAAGTTTAAGGCACTTAGGAAATAGTATGCATTGACAATGGGTTTCATTGTAAGTAAAGTCACTCGGTATAGCTTGAGATTCACTTGTGTTTTGGAAGGAGAAGAAGGAGCAGATTGTTTGGATTTTCATAAAACTAAGATGGTGCTGTGGAATGGCTTCAATAATGGCTTTAATAAAATGTCACTTGGAATAAGTGAGCACCAGTACTGCAGAATGATAAAGCCCCGACTGTGGCCCAGGTGACCTGGGAATGATTGGTGGTTCATGTGACTGACAGAGCCGGCAGGAGAGAATGAGTGTGCCCATCCTGGTGGAAAGGCAAACCAAAGTTGGCAATAGAATTCACAAGTCCTCTTGAAGTAGGGGTTACGATGTAAAAGATGTGGCCTGAGGACAGGAATTGGTATCAAAGGGCCAGCAAAGGGTAATAGACTTCAGAAAGGACATACAGTAACATGCACTTATAAATCGAAGGCATTACAAGCCTCACACTTTTGTGGCTTGCTCATCCCCCCATCCAGGGAGAGTGGAGTCAGGACCATCATTTAATGTCCTCATAGTGAGGATGCCAGGGAGGGCACAAGCAACCCTTCTAGATGACTAAATGAGGAATCATCAATATGGCTGCCTTTAGCGCAATCTGATCAAAAGTATTGTAAACCTAAGAAAATGCTAGTTCTTTTGTTTGGTAATAAGAAAAAGAACCAGTATTATGGTAATTATGTTAACTGGGAAAGTGGTACATAGTAGAAGGCTGACTTATTTTTACAGACCATGATTCTTCTGAAACTAAGTTATATCAGAGTTTGCAATTTTCATTGATGATTAAAGAGTAGAAATACCAAAAAAATAAATGTAATTAACTTTTCCTGCAGTTTTGAGTGTTTTTCCTAACTGGGAGGCAGTTGTTCACAAATTCAAAGTCAGCAGTATTAAAATTGAGAGGGCTATCACAGTTGTCATCCCTAGACACAGAGGGTGTGGAACATTTAAGTCATTTTAAACCTGGTTACTATTTGAACTCATTGAAAACTGATGACAACTGGAACAAGCAGACCGATCAAAATCAGAAAGAGAAAGTCTTTACATATTCCTTGGCTGGTATGAATTGACCCGCATGTGTATACTATACCTTTCAACTGTACAGATTTTTGCAGAATGTCCAGAGTTTTGCCTCATGTTTTTGGTCCATTTTTCATAAAATTGTGGTTTTCTGGAAAATTAGTGGCAAATCATTAAAGACTGAAGTTAGAAAATAATGACAGACATTTCAGTTTCAGACTTCATACTGTTCAGAAAATTCATGATAATGCAAAACCTGATTCTATCAACTTTCTAAGTCTGTAAGCAATATTTAAAAAATGTCCCTATTTCTTGGCCTTTGGCTCACTTATTACTTATGGCTTTGTCCAGATTTCTTGCTCTAAGAGGCTGAGGGGTATGGTGTGTACTTATCTACATGACTGTAGGGTGTGTACTTATTACTGTTAAGATTGGTCATTTAGGCTGTCACAGTTTATGTATTCAGTACTGTTGAGTGACTATAGAAACTGGTTTATTACTTCCAATTAAAACCTGCAGAAACATATAGAAACTGGTTTATTACTTCCAATTAAAACCTGCAGAAACATATAGAAACTGGTTTATTACTTCCAATTAAAACCTGCAGAAACATATAGAAACTGGTTTATTACTTCCAATTAAAACCTGCAGAAACATATAGAAACTGGTTTATTACTTCCAATTAAAACCTGCAGAAACATATAGAAACTGGTTTATTACTTCCAATTAAAACCTGCAGAAACATATAGAAACTGGTTTATTACTTCCAATTAAAACCTGCAGAAACATATGCTTGCCTGATTGCTATGAATGCTGTTTCAAGGGGGTCATGTGTTCATAGTATTTATATAATAAACACTGACGGTTTGTTTATATCTGTGATTCAAGACATACATGATAACAGTATTGATGGTGTCTGCATAGAGTCTGTTTACTGTCCTTAGTTTAGGTATAATCATTGTTGTAAATCTGTTCTTTTATAGAAATAAAAAGGAACATTCAATAGATGTCCACAGTTGGAGGAATTAAGTGCTAAAAAGCACAATGTCACATCTTTCTAAAGTTTGCCAGCTTTATTGTTGTTACTAAAGGATCAATATAGATTTAAGATCTGCCTGATTATAGGAAAATGCATTTTGCATCAATGGTTTGTACTTTCTATAGTGCGGTATCTAAGGCTGGAATAATTATGATGTATATGATAATGCCATGATAATGTCCAAATGGAGTTGACTTGTAATTGAGCTAGGTATAACAAGTAATGTTAATATCTGTTTCTTAATAAACTTTGTTTAATTAGGAAAATACAACCTAGATCACTGCAGTTTCTACACTGAAATATGTAAGATTGTAGAGCTATGAGGGAAACCAAAATGAAAAAGATTTATGTTTATGTGTATTTTTAAAATAGGAAAATACTGTTGTGATCAGGGTTTACATGTTCTACATGGAAATATTTATAATGGAAAAACTATGAGGGTGTTCTGTGTATGCTACAGTTGTTATGAAGTTCTGTGTTTGTTCTGTATAATATGTATTATATAATTACATAATTTATAATCAAAATATTTGTATAGTTATTGATACTGTTATACTTTTGTTCATATGATAGTTTGACAAACCTGTTCAGCATTTTTTGAAAGTTGCATCTCATGTGGCCAATCTGAAGTTACATTATAAAGTAATCTAACACTCATATGATTTGCTGGGTATTACATGTTGGTTATCATGGAGAAGTACAACATAACTTCGGAACATGTCAGGTCCCTGAAGGTATTTTCTATGAACATAAAATGATTTGCCAGAATTAAATTAATCGACAATGAAGTTTGCCTCTCTCTCTTCACAGCTGTGATACCTCAGAGTTGGTAATATATACTTTAGGGGATGGGAGCGCAGAGGAACTTTTCCCCTTCAAAAAATCTTTTGTAGGAATGTTTACTGAAGGTAGTTTTGGTGAGAATTTTGTTGTATTTTTTTATGTTCACCAAAACTGCCTTCATCCACTCAATGTGAATCTGCATCAGTAGCAGTTAATATGGACATGTCAGAATAGGGAGTTGTGTGGGTGATTTTGCAAATGCACTTGACTGTGTTTGAATATGATTATGTTTATAATTGCATATACCAGTAGTTTGAGAAATGTTATAGTGAGATCCTATATAATTCACTTTTTGATACTTGGCTTGGTCTGGCTTAGTTTAAAATTAACTAGGTTTGTTAATTAAAATCTGACGTGAGAAAACTGTTGATAATAGTCTTATGATGGGGTCAGTTTGTCATCTTCTTTCTGAGTTACACTTACAGTTGGGACTTTGATGTTATTATTCATTTTGTGCTAAGATAATTCTGGATTAGTTTTAACAAATGATTCTATGAAAGGATGATACAGAGACAGATGTACATGAATTAAAGTTTCATATGTAACTATCTAGGCCAGATCCATAGATATTGCATACATCCTCAGTTTTTAACTGCTTGTTTAACTAGCTTGGGGGAGTGGCCCTTTTCTGGGATCATGCTGGGTACGCATTACCCTTAGGTTCATAGAAACGGATTCATAGATAAGTACTAGGCTAAATGCAGTCGTGGGCCATTTTAAACCTAGCCAATTACCCCACATGAGTATCAAACCCTGCACCTTGTGTTTGCAAGGTAAACACCTTAACCATTATGCCAACCTTGTTGACTGAATGGGCAGACACAAATTTACACCAAGTTTATCCTGCATGGCCCTGTTTGATTTGGGAAGTGAGCACTATGAAGTGCTTGAAAATGTGAGATACTTACAGGTATATATGGCTAAGAGTCTTATGGTCCCCATGATCATTTGCTTGGTTTTGTACCTAAAGTCCTATGCACTTTGGTTGACATATGAGTACTGACGTGTGTGTGTATAGCAGATGACTGAAGTTTCAAAACTTTGAAATTCATATGGTCAGGACCATATGATCGAAGTTTTGAAACTTCAAACCTTTTGAATGGAGAGCAGAGTACAGTGCAGAGTGGCAAATCTTCTCCTCACTGTAGTGCGATCTTGCAGTTAATCTGTTTAATTTGCAAGGGGTTCTGGGGGGCATGCCCCTGTAAAAATGTAAAAAAAGAAACTTGTTGTTTTCATTTGTTTTTTAATGTTCAATTTTTTGAAAACTCGATCATATGGCCCCGACCATATGATTTTCGAAATTTTGGAACTTCGATCATCTGATAAGGATCTGTATATATATATATATATATATATATATATAGAGAGAGAGAGAGAGAGATAGAGAGAGAGAGAGTACAAGACTGTTTGCTTGGATTAAGGAATGGAAATTCATTAGATGCCAGTCATGCTATTTTATTTTATATTTCACAAAGATGAAGAACAACTGCATGGTACATAATATCTGATGCAATAATCAGTCTTCCAGTAAGTAGAATTGACTTCACTTTCATGTTTCCTATTGATTATACTGATATGTCGACATAGCAAACTCTTAAATAAAGCATATGCATGAAATACACTGGTCATGAAATCAGTGGTTGGTTACAATGATGGCCATGACAGACTAATTTAATTTGATTATGTCTGGATGAATATTTGTAGTTGTTAGAATTTCTCCTTGGCATGGTGAGCCTAGGACTGTTATGTAAGCTGGAGGGTGTGCTGTTACTCTAGTACCTTAAGATTTTTGTTTGCTTTATATATTTAGATAGTGTGAGCCTCTTCATCCTGCTTAATAGGGATAAAATTACTTGGAAAAAAGTTTTTGGAATGGCTGATTTCATGTACTTTGATGGGACCAGCAGAGGAGACTAAAGTGTGAATTTTCCACAATAAGTTGTTTCAAGGCAACAGCTGGGCATTTAGTGAGTGTCTGTATGCTGATAGAAAGTCTAAAGAAATGCTGGTAGGAAACATCATATGCATTGTCAAAGATATAAAGATTATGTATCAATAATGTTGTAGGGTAAGTGACTAAAGGTTATGGTGAGTAAGAATGTTTCTTCTCCTTAATGTGGTAATTACACAGGACTGAACTCTAATAGAAGCATTCATTTAAAAATGTAAAAAAAAAAGGTTAGCTGTGGACTAATATAATAAACGATATGTAAAAGTATTGGATGTGGATTAATATACCTGCATCTGGAGTATAAAAGGGTTCAAGATTAAATTAAACACTGCTGTACAAAAAAATATATGAGAATTGTACAGACCAAGTTTCAATAGTAATTTGATCAAGATCGTATATCCTTTTCAGATTTACTGCATTTTATTGGACTGAATTTATAAATTTATCAGTATTTCACATTGATGATGTACGAATGTTTAATTTTGTGTATTTTATTGCATTAAATCAGTGATGGTGAACCTATGACGTGTGTCCAAGGTGACATGCCACAACATTTTGGGTGGCACACCAGCATTCACAAACACCTGAGTTGCCAAAGAAACTGCTTTTGCATTTGTTGCTTGTGTGAAGTGCATTGAATTATTTTGTGCCAGGAGCCAGTTCAACAACACTGCTGCAGAGGTAAGGAAGTTATTAACCTCAAAGACTATTTTGGTATACTTTCTTGATAGAGTCTGCAAAGGGCAAAGACGACATTGTTTTCTCTTTGTAGTTACACTTCAGCAAAGAGCAAGTAGTCTGCATTTCTCGGAGTGTGCTGTTTTACCTTACTCTCAACTGTTCCTGTTAATCCCTCCTAAAACTGGCAATGTTTTACAATTAATAAATGACAATAATTAGATTTATAGACTCATTTTACTTCAGAAAATGTATATTAGTTCACAATTTTTTCTACCAGTGTCTTAAATTAATACTACTAGCAGATTAAAACTGTCAATGTCTCTTATTTCTAGATCTGTCCCTGATTCTGTTGAGATTGATCTCTGATGTATTGAGAGCCATGCTGTTTTATTTATTTTTATTTATTTATTTATGTGTTTATTTAATTTATTTATTTATTTTTTTGTTGGGGGTGACAAGCAAGCAGAGTCAAGTTTGGCATTTTCCGAATTTTTGACATGCCAAACTCAAAAAGGTTCACCATCACTGCAGTAAATTCACAAATATGTCAGGATTTCACACTGACAATGCAGAAATGTTTAATTTTTTTGACTGACTAGTCATTAAATATTATTTCTTCAAAAAGGAGTCTAAAGACAGAAGACTGACATCAAATGGTTGGCAGGCAGGCAAAAAAATGGGTATAAAATAGAGCAAAATATTTATTTTTAGTGGTCAGAAAGAATAGTTATAGAAACCAAAACACATTTTTATGACAGCAGGTTCCAAACAATTACAAAATCTCACATCTAAACTCAGGTCACCAGCACTGCTAATTAACAGGCAAGTAAGACATAACATTACCTGAAAGTGTGTTTGAGGAAGAAATGGAAGGCAAAGCAACATTTCTGAGGATACACATATGGCTCTACTTTAACTTATGCTGTTTGTAATTCTTATTCCTGTATATGAAAACTATTTGCATGTGATTCTTATTAAGACAACAGAATATACACGCGAACCTCCTGTCTGGGAGTAATGCACAGTTAAGGTTTAGACTACAACGCAGCTGCTGCCAAAGTCTGCAATTAACTTACCTAATGAAGTCATGGTATCATAATTGTCCTCCATGACTTCCTTGTACAAGTTCTTCTCCCTGTCATTTAACAGTCTCCACTCGGCCTTAGAAAAAGTGATGGCAATATCCTCAAACGTTTCCGGAAGCTGTATAAGAGAAACGTACATGATTTCATTAATTCAGCAAACATTTCATCTGGTGGCATAGTAGTAGCAGAAATCTTTGAAGCAGCACAACCACCATAAATGGTGCCACAGGACAAGGGTTATTATACTATATAGTACAGTGGCTGCACAAACAAGTAAGGCAGAACAAGTCCATACCCACTCTGCTACACAGATTTAGGTATTCTTTGCTCCCTGAGCAGCAATGGAGTACATGAATTAACATCTCTTCCTCTGGACTGTTAGCGTGATAGGCATTACATACTGCACACAATCCTGCACTATATGCTCTATTTGAGTTAGCATTCCTTACCAATACAATAAGTCTCATTCTCTTTATTTGCACTTTACTATTCCCAGATTTGAGTCATGCATCCTGTCAAGCATTAGCCTTCTCAGTTGATTGTGATCTATTATTTAGTCAGTTTTAAAGATGAAGCCTTTGAAGTGAGAGAAAAATAAGACCGAGGGCCAGATTCTTTAACTCCTCCACTACTTGTACATGATCTGCATTCAAGAACACCCCTACCATATTTTGTGCTTCCAAGTCACTCAAAGATTACAATAAGTATACATGTACTCTATACCTTGTGGTAACCTTTATGAATCCCCATCAGTATTTAAGGCTGCAAGAAAATCAGTAAGAAAACTAAAATTAGGAGGAAGAAGGTGTGAGTTATGCTTGTGTTGTCTGTTCAAGCAGAATGGTGTGCACTTAGTGTAGGTGTTAATGAAATCTCACTGATTTTTTCTATTCATCTCTCACTGTAACTTCTTTCAGTCTCTGAATTTTTAAGTTAGTGTCATTACTTTTGCTGGAAATCTGTTTTTCTATTATTGTTAACTGTGGTATTGCCTAAAGAATCTCTAGTTCTTCTAGCAATATTCACACATCTCTGGGAAATAGAAAGTACTCAACATATGTGCTCTCTGGAGTTCCTTGTGTGGTCCACAGCTCACATTCTGATTATGCTTCTGAAGATTAACATTCTCTGTAATTTTCTAAAAAATAAAAATCACAGAGGTGCCTGTTACAAAGACCTTGTGCATAAACTTTGCATAGAATGTTTCAAATCTATAGTCATCTGTTGAAAGTTCATTTCCTATCTAAAAATATCTCTTTTGTACATACGTAAATACCTTTGACCCACAGACAACTTATCTTTTTCTCTTGTAGGACCATATCTCCTATACTGTTCAAACTGGCACCACTTACAACACAACTAGCTTACTCACACAACATTATAATGTTGGTTCATCTTTAACTAATTTACTCAAAATGCATTTCCTGTTTATAACTCTTATTTCTATGATGTATTTTTTTTCTAACCACATTCTTGGGGGCACAATTATCTCAGACATATTAGGTAAAAACTTTACAAGATACTGCGTCACTCCTAGAAACCTCTATAATGCTTGCATTGGCATTTGTTTACTTACTCTGGCATTTTCTCTATCAGGTTTCAGTCCCTCAGATATTAGAATATGGCCTATGATTTTCAGATTTGCAACATTTATAACATTTGCTTTTATTCAGCTTAAAATAATGCTGTCTTAATCTATTTAGCAACAATATCATGTATGTTTGTGCTCTTCTTCTGTCTGACCCCACACTGAAATATATTATGTTTATACCTTCCAAACCTTCAATTATCTGTAAAACAGCTCACTAGAATGTTTTTGGTTATGCTGAAATGCCAGATTGCACTATAAGTAATCTGTAGTTACCAATGGTGTGCTAAATGCTATAATGTGTAAGTTTCTTCATCTATTTTTTTCTGCCAAAATTGCTGCTAGTACTGAAAAGAGCATTTAGTATTGCTGAGACATTGTTTTCAACTGTAATCAATGGATAATGCTCTCTTTTAATAATTGTATTCTCATCTTGAAGATCAATACAAAACAAATCTGACTTTGCCTTGCAACAGTAACCATGTGACTACTCATTTGCTTGTTCTAAAAAGCTTTCCATTCATTTCAATTCCTGCTCATTTCTACTTCTGGCACTTTTCTTGAATCATTTATCACCAACAAAGCATCATGATTTATTTATGTATGATATTCTCTTGGTAAGCTTTTTAACCCTGCAAATAAATTGGCATAGTCATAAAGGATATTACTGACGTGACACTGTACAGTACCTGAGATGTCTCGGCAGTTGCGTTACTCTACACGTTTCAATGCTCTCTCTACATTGACACTGTGAGTTCATTTTACCATTCATACATTTTCACAAGCCAAATGACACACTCTATCAGGACAATTTACTTCTTTAAATACAGTGACAGGTTTTTGTACTTATTTTAAATTCAAACCTCAGAAGCTTTTGACCAAATGTTTTGCCTTAAACATGTTAATGTATGCATAGCTTCCCTTTTTGTTCCTTTCAACTTCCTTGCTTTTAAAAGTATTTCCATACTTAATACTACACTTTGCACCTGTGCTAAGAATAAATTCAACATTTTGCTTGCTTTCAGGAAGGCTGCTATAGAGTGAGCGGCTTCTATAGTCAGCTTTCTGGAAACTTCCATTAGTGGGGCTATTTGAACGATTATAATCACTAAATGTATTGATACAATAATTAATCTCAACTCAACATATCGATTATTAATGGTTTCTATCAGTTTGTTTTATTTCTACTTAGTAAATAAGATCATTGTATAACACAGGGTAGCACCTTTCAATACCCAAAATTACAATACGAAAACAAATGGAGACCCAGACTTGTAAAACTAAACTATATAGACTATTTCTACCAGAAAAAAAGATTTCTATACTAAAAGCACAAAGTTTAATTAAAATCAAGGAATGTAAATATTGATTACCAATACTAAATCTGAAATATGCCATTCTGTTAATGAGTTAAAGGAAGCCTTAGCATAGCTGCAAGATTCCACAGGAAAAATGGCATTGTAATTGTCTTTAATTTACTGTACTCTAACAGATATAGTAAAAAGAGTGAATGTTTCACAATCTGATATTTCAGAAACCAAAACTACTTGTCTCAGAATCTCATATCTCAGAAAACAAAAATAATTTAGTGACAATGTAAAATACATTTTTTAGTCAAAACTGTAATATCAGCATTCTGATACCTGTTCATCTAAGAAAAAAAATAGACTCAAAGGCTGAAATCTAAAAAAAATGATATTTTACTTGTGTTTTCCCAAAAAATATGTTACTAACAGGAGCTGTAAGACAAGTTATGTTTTTCTTGTTATTCCAACAAAAATGGTCATTCTATTGTTGTCACTGTTCCCTAACACTTTTCAAGAGAAACCGAGACCAGTAGACAGGAAATCAGAAATACACCTCAGGTCGAGCACCAATGTTTCTAATGGACAGAATCAGCCTGTAAAGCTTTTACATATGCCTTACCTCTAAGGCACAAAACATGTTGGATACAATTGGGATTCTTAACTAGGCTTACAGAGGCCCCAGTGGTGGTTAGCTTAGTATACACTTGTGAAATTATTAACCAGCTCTCCAACACACATCTGTATAGTTGCTAAAAATGTCCAAGATGTTGTAAGATTCTTAAAGCTGCAAAGATGAAGAAAGATTTCATTCTGAATGGACATAAACTTTGATTCTTATCAGAACCCTCACAAGAATACTGATTTAACCACACAAGTTATCTCCTTTCTACTGTTACCTTGTTAAAATTAAAATGATATATGCTTCCAAGTGGGATTTCCAGGGTTGACCAAGTTCCACATATTAGGACAGGTGGAAAAGGTCCAATAACTTTCTGCTTATAAACTAAATAAATTGCTTGTTATAAATTAACTGGAGTCAGCTTTTAACAAATAAATTCCAGTCGGACTGATGTAGTATCTTGGTACAGTAAATTAAAATTACCTTATCTTGAGAAAACATGACAGAATGCTTTGTTTGCTGTCGCTTAGAAAGGCAATTTTCAGTATACAGAATCAGTACTAAAGTTAACAGATTGGTAGAATCTTTGACAAAAAGTATGGAATTTCAATTTTTACTAGGTTCTTCCTCATAGCTCTCACTGTTGTTTTAAAAATCTGGCAAGATACAGTTGTAGGCTTTTGAAGGTGCAATAGTGAAATTTATTATTGTTATTTTATTTTTTAAACTTTTTTTGACTCTGCACAACACAATATAGCAGTCGCTGTGTGGGAGCTACTTCTGCTTGCTGCTCCATTATTTCTAGAACTTGCAGCAACTTAATACATTGTAAACAACTTAAAATGGCATTGCAGTCACAATATATCATTTACCTCACACATATGCTTCAGTAAAGAGATTGATTATTATCATCTCCAATTAACTGACATGATTACATGTTTTAATAGTAAAACTAGGTATGTAACTGCTCAAAATATCGAGTAGCACAGAATCCACTGGTAAGGTGAAATAAATAGTAAATGCTGTGGTAAAACTAGAACTTTTATTTAAAAAACAATAAAATTAAATGGTTGCATCTAATAAAACTTAGATTTCATCCTGAATCCATTCATTTATATACAACATTCAAACTAATTAATAGACCAATCACATAACAGCTCATGAAACAAGTTTAGAAAATATATAAAAATAAAAGTCAACAATATCCATTTCAAAATATTAGTAAGCATTAGTAAACTTAGATCCAAGAAGGAATTTTCATTATTTCATATTTCTTTAGTACATATGTAAATTGGCATACAAATATATATGCACACTTGTAACTTTATATATTTATATATTTATATAAATTTATCTAGACATTATATCTACTTGTTTATATATTTACAACCTCACGACCAAAAATCAAATTTTGTTCAATAAAATAGGTTTAATCGTAATATATTCATTAATGCCTGGTGGTAATGTAGCATTCAATAATATCTGCCATCTAACTTCTTTTTCTCCCAAAATGTACTTAATATTTCCACCTCTTTGTAAAACCTTCACCAATTCAAGTATGGCAAACTTAAAAGTACTACAGTTGGTACTATCCCTTACATGTCTGAATAGGGCATTATTTTCATCCCTTTTCCTTATTGCATACAGGTGCTCGTATATTCTGTTTTTCAACTTTCTCCCTGTTTGTCCCACATAAAAACTAGGACAGGTTGTACATAGGGCCAAGTATATGATGTTTCTGGTATCACAATTACCATGACAAAAATGCAAGACATTCTTACTTTTATTGCCCAACTGTACCATTTGGTCCTCCATAATAGCCTTACATTGATTACAATGACCACACTTTCATGTGCCCATCAATTGTCCTTTTAAACTCCTGGCATTATGTTCAAATTTGCTTTTAAGGTTATGACCCACACTATTAACGAATGTGGGTTCATTACCAACTAAAGCAAGTATTGCATCGTCACCTTTTAAAATATTCCAATTTCTCTTGATAATATTTTTTATGTCCTCGGTGTAGTTGCTAAATGGTAGAATACATGCCATATGGAAGTCTCTATTATTTCCCTGACTTATACTTGTATTTACATTGTCGGAACCAACTCCTAATAAAGGTTTAAATTTGGTCCCCCACATTTTACTAACATATTCTATAGCATCCTTGATGACGTAAGCAGGATATCCCCTCTGTGCAAACATGTTCCCTATTGTAGTCAACTCTTTCACCATCTCCATATAGTCTGAAGTCATTCTAGCAGCACAAATACACTGACCCTTAACTATATTATTTTTCAACCTTACAGGGTGACAACTGTTGTATTGCAAATATGTGTTACTAAATGTCTCTTTCCTGTATATATTAGATTTAAAACCAGTAGGTGTCAGCGTAATATAAGTATCCAAATATGAAATTCTTTCCTTGCTGTATTTATGTGTAAAACTCAAATAAGTGGTAGAAGTGTTGATATATTCAATAAATTGCGAAATATTGGAATTATACCCCTCCCATACCATAAATACATCATCCAAGAACCGTACACAACTTTTAATATATTGCATATACTGACTGTTAAAAATCACTTCATGCTCCCAATCTAATAGGACCATATTGGCATATATAGGGGCACAAGCTGTGCCCATAGCAACCCCCTTGTGTTGTCTGAAATATTCCCCCTCATAATATATATAGTTATAGTCCAATACCATACTCATAAATTCCTCTATTAACTTAATTTTATCCCAGGTATATTGAGTACATCTGACTATACTTTTAATAAACCTATCCATACCTTCTTCCCTAGGGATGCATGTAAAAAGATCTTTCACATCTATAGTGACCAAGGTTTTAAATCTAATATATACAGGAAAGAGACATTTAGTAACACATATTTGCAATACAACAGTTGTCACCCTGTAAGGTTGAAAAATAATATAGTTAAGGGTCAGTGTATTCGTGCTGCTAGAATGACTTCAGACTATATGGAGATGGTGAAAGAGTTGACTACAATAGGGAACATGTTTGCACAGAGGGGATATCCTGCTTACATCATCAAGGATGCTATAGAATATGTTAGTAAAATGTGGGGAACCAAATTTAAACCTTTATTAGGAGTTGGTTCTGACAATGTAAATACAAGTATAAGTCAGGGAAATAATAGAGACTTCCATATGGCATGTATTCTACCATTTAGCAACTACACCGAGGACATAAAAAATATTATCAAGAGAAATTGGAATATTTTAAAAGGTGACGATGCAATACTTGCTTTAGTTGGTAATGAACCCACATTCGTTAATAGTGTGGGTCATAACCTTAAAAGCAAATTTGAACATAATGCCAGGAGTTTAAAAGGACAATTGATGGGCACACGAAAGTGTGGTCATTGTAATCAATGTAAGGCTATTATGGAGGACCAAATGGTACAGTTGGGCAATAAAAGTAAGAATGTCTTGCATTTTTGTCATGGTAATTGTGATACCAGAAACATCATATACTTGGCCCTATGTACAACCTGTCCTAGTTTTTATGTTGGACAAACAGGGAGAAAGTTGAAAAACAGAATATATGAGCACCTGTATGCAATAAGGAAAAGGGATGAAAATAATGCCCTATTCAGACATGTAAGGGATAGTACCAACTGTAGTACTTTTAAGTTTGCCATACTTGAATTGGTGAAGGTTTCACAAAGAGGTGGAAATATTAAGTACATTTTGGGAGAAAAAGAAGTTAGATGGCAGATATTATTGAATGCTACATTACCACCAGGCATTAATGAATATATTACGATTAAACCTATTTTATTGAACAAAATTTGATTTTTGGTCGTGAGGTTGTAAATATATAAACAAGTAGATAACATAATGTCTAGACAAATTTATATAAATATATAAATATATAAAGTTACAAGTGTGCATATATATTTGTATGCCAATTTACATATGTACTAAAGAAATATGAAATAATGAAAATTCCTTCTTGGATCTAAGTTTACTAATGCTTACTAATATTTTGAAATGGATATTGTTGACTTTTATTTTTATATATTTTCTAAACTTGTTTCATGAGCTGTTATGTGATTGGTCTATTAATTAGTTTGAATGTTGTATATAAATGAATGGATTCACAAGGAAAGTGTTCTGATGAAATCTAAGTTTTATTAGATGAAAGCGCTCAACCATTTAATTTTATTGTTTTTTAAATAAAAGTTCTAGTTTTACCACAGCATTTACTATTTATTTCACCTTACCAGTGGATTCTGTGCTACTCGATATTTTGAGCAGTTACATAGTTGGATTCGAGTTTGTGATTATTTTTTGTCGTAGTAAAACTAGGTATCTTTGGTTCTGTTTTACATTTCAGTTAGTTGAATAATTTAAATATTGTATTTATTTTGTAAACAAGCTTGGATAATTGTTTTCCTCTTTTACATTTATAAGGCAAGTGAGTATAGAAACCTCATTTATCATTATATATTAATGTAAACTTAGTCATGCGTGTTATTGTATTTATTTGACTTCAAATCATATAACATTCTACTAATTTGAAAGAATATGTGTGTTAACTTTAAATGAAGCTAAGAAAATTATGCCAAGCAAGAGCTATAAAATGTTTATATAGATAGGTTGTTTTGTTAAATGCTGTCTTTTGTATGCAGTTGCTAAAGATTTAATTTTCATTGTCAGCGTATGTCCATACTTGCTCTGAAAAACAATGTATTAAATTTCTTTGATGCATTATTTTAATTTACTTAGTATATTTACAATGGCTGACATCAGAGATATATGACTTATAATTGGGTATTTTAAACATTGGTGTTATGTTTTTCTTTCAAAATAATACTATATAATAATTACAGTAGTCGGAGTGGATCTGACGTACTAGGTCACTGTGAACTTTGATAAGTGCTAGCATACATTTTTTTACCTGTTATATGCAAGCTTAATTATATAGAAGCATACTTGTTTTATTAGAAATAACTTACCTGTTAGACATTTCCATCTGAAGAAATTTAGCCCAAATTAGAGATTTGGAATTAAACCTGACTTATCTCTGTGAAGAGTTTTTGGGATAAGATTATGGATTTTCTTTTTTTTGATGAAATGTTTATGTGCCGCTTCAGTTCACAATCCAAGACTAAATTTCTTTTATAACAATGATTTGATTTCTTAAATAAGAGTATGGCTCTAAACTTTACACTGAACCTAAATGTGATTCAGATTTTACAAAAAAAAAAAAAAATATTCCCTCATTTATTCTGTAAACCAAACACTAAAATTGCTTTGAGCCAGGGAACACATATTAGCAAATCAACAGAATGCAATTAAATAGGTGAACTAAATTCACTATAGCACCTGTAATTTAAAAAAAATGTAGTGCCCATTTTATTAAAATATCTTCCATTATTAAAGTAGGTACCTTATTTTTTTTTTTCTTTTAGGGATAGTAAAATAGATAAACTGGTTCCAGTTTAAACATCAATGTCCCGTGTCAAGGGCAAGTGGAATTAATTGTTTGTTTATTTAATTTCCTTACTAAATTTAAATACATTTATTTTAGTTTGGGTGTGATTGCAGCACTGTGATTAATTCTAAAATGGATAGCTTAATAAAATGTAGTACTTCCAACAAAAGTGTTTTTAAAGCAATCTTAGATATTACAAATCTCTATAATCTGTTAGTTCCTTTTATATTGTTATATCAGGAAGTTTCATGATTTTTCTCTACAGAAATTTAGTTCCTAGGTTGAATTCTTTTTTATTTCTAGTTACCTTTCACCTACTGTTAATAACATACAAGGTTTTTCCTTGGACAACCCAGATGTTTATCTAATATGAAATGATAGCTCTCAGAGAATGTTTAAACTGGATAGAATTGGAGAATTAATTGAGCATTTTAGATATGTCATAACTGTTTGCATAAATTAATTAGAAGTTTGATGTCTTTCTTACAAAACTAAGTGATTTTCAAGATTAAACTAGATATTCTTTAGGCCTCATTTAAAGCAGAATTGAGATGTATTTTATTAGAAAATTAACACTGTATTTAAAACATAGCTTCAAAATGGGCAAGAATTAACAAACAAAATTAAGTTGCAGGAAGGTTTGGTAATAGCAAACTAAGAAGAAAAGATCAATCACCAAATAAAGGAACTTTTTAAAGACAGAATAAACTTCAGTTTAGATTCTCATCTCTAATGGTTAGAATCCAAATTAAAGGCATACTATTCAGAGTGGGAGTAAAATCCACATAAACTGTTAGCTAGATCAATGCAAATTCAAAAATGTTACAATAAGTTTTTTTCCAGGAAATTTGATAATAATATGCTAATTCTACTGAATATACTATAAGAGTATTTAGGAGTATCTATCTAAAGTTTTGTGAACATTTATCAAGTCAAGTTCTGGAATAGAAGAAGATGCCTAGCTTGATTTACTTAAATTCCCAGAGTTACCCCTATCTTGTAGAAATAAGTTAATGATACCTTGTAGTGTACAATAAGTTAAATAAGTCATTATATTAGTACAGAAAAATAAAGCCTCAGGATAGGTGAGCATATTTCAGGGTACGTTTATAAGCAATTTTGAATCAAACTTGTGAGATTTTAGTTATTTAACTTTATTCAATGACAGAGAATGATTGATCTTTATTTAAATCATTCAAAATAATTGTACTTCCTATATTAAATTGAAATTATTTAGAACCATCTAACCATAAACATACTGCCCTAATTAATCTAGATTTAAAATTGGTATGCCATTTTGCCATGGTTTTAACAAATCATATAAACAGGTAACACTCAATTCAGTATCTCCCTTCCAGCATGGCATTATAAAATCTAGACAAATAACTGGCCAAACTTGTCTGATGGTCTTCCCTTTGCTGCTTATGAACTACTATAAAGGATCTATTTTAATCTGACAATAGATGTTGCCAAAACTTTCAATGAAGTAATATTCTCCTTTTAAATACTAAATACATTTGGAGTTCCTCCATGTTTCAAAAAAATATTTCAGAAATTACATTTAAATCCTTCTGCCTTACAAAGGTAATTTCTAAGCCATTAAATATCAAAAGCAGTACTTGTGACGGATGTCCCTTCATCTCATCTTTTTACATTAGCCTAATAATTTACCCTCTCATATGTACATTCTTTCTATAGTATATATTTATTTTCTAAAAATACATGAAACCAGTATTCTGTTTATGGCCTTTATAGATGATATAAGCATTTACTTTCATTCTTCTGCTTATGACATACCTAAAGTTTTGCAAGCTATTAAATAACTGTCTAACCCCAATAAGCATAAATACAATTTGAACAAATCTATTTTTATTTCCCGTTTATTTATTTTTTTTTGCTAACTGTTTTACATTAAGCCACCTACATCTTTCAGGGTTAAAGGTGTCCATGAGATTTAAATAAAGTGTTTAGGCATAAAACTTATACAAAACAATATACATTATTATACAAACAATCTCTCAAAATGCTAGAATGCAGTTAATCAAGATCTTACTAGCCATGGCTGGGTCATCTGGTAAACTCAAAAGTGCACCTGACTGGACCCTCCTCAACTCAAAGTTGACAACACACACACACACACACACACACACACACACACACACACACACACACACACACACACACAAAAGTTTTCCTTAGTTCCATTGATGAGGATAAAAAAAAAGTTTAGCATACAACTTGCTGAGCTAACAGTAAGTACTTGCCTGAATGCAGAATGCAGTGTCAGTATTCATATAACAAGACACATTATCACCCATGGCTTTTTAAATGAATGATAGCATTATACCTTCACCCTATTCGCAACTGCTGATTATGCCTTAATAGATTTTGCCCATTGCAGCCACCCTTTACCACACAGTAGTTACAGCTCTATACAGCAATGATTCTTTTGGTACCTTCCCAAAAAAGTATTAATTAAAATAAATGCATTTCTGACATATCCTCTTTTTTATTAATTCTGCTAGCCCCTTTTTATACATATAAAAATAGCTCTAAAGCAATATTTGATAATTCATGCAAATTTAATTAAGTTAATATGGTTTCCTAAGTTTGCTTTGATTACTCACAAGAAATAGAAATAGAAATTAGCAGGGGTTTGCATTTTTTAAATTATTTATTTAGTGACTAGATCTGTCAAACTTTATCAATTCTTACAAACTACATTCAAATAAAAGGAATGGGTCCCCTACTGATCAAACGTAGGGCAAAAAAAGTTTAAAAGGAGCTTAAATTGTTTTGTTTTGCTTTTTATGGGGATTCTGGTACTTCAGCTTGATCATCAGCTGCAAAGCATACCTCCTATGTTTCAAGCCCAGCCTCCATACTACCACCTGATTTGGAAGCTGCTGGTAAGGAAGGGAAAGAGAACTGGACAGCATCTATGGTCTGGTACTTTTTACCAGATGGGACCACCCAGCAGAGTGGGAAAGGAAAAGAGAAAGCAGGGTCCCTGGTAGTAGTGCAGAGCAGATGCCTGCAGTATTATCATCTAAATGTATCACAAGTTTCTTTGGCCCTACCCCTAGTGCACCAACATTACATCATTAGATTATCTGGGCAATGAAGCATGACCCTATGAAAATGACAGCCCTGGGCTCTAAGTCAGCCACACCTCTTCAGCCAACCTGCACCCACCCAAGCAATCACTCTGACCCTGGCCTCCATTAGGGATTGAGCATTCTACCCATATCAGCATAGACCTTCCATCTGAGGTAGGCATGTCCATCCTCTCAGCTAGCGCCATTAGATGCAAAAGCAACTATATGAACTCTGGAAACTCAGGCTGTGGTCAGGGCTTTACCCCTAAACACCAATGGACTGGGTTTGCTTCACCCATTTGAGAGAAAAAAATCTAACTAATCACAAAGTCCATAAGTTGTTAGTTGTCCTAATTATAGCTTTTCAAAATTTGAACAAATTATTTGACTTTGATAATGTTTTACCTCCATTCCAAACTATAATTAATGACCATGATATATCATTATGCAATTAAGTCAGTATTTCCACTTTTAAAACTCATATAACTACTTATAGCTACTACTATGTACTATCCTTCTCAACAATATACAGTTTTAGTCTCCTCCCTCATCTATACACTATTCACTTCTTCACCTTCCCTACCACAAACGCATACCATATAGCTTTCTGCACACAACCTAACCACTCTCCACTACCTTAACTATCTATATACTACCCTGGAAACATCTCCCCACTCTTTTCCACACATCTTTCTCTCCATTTATCATAGCACTCCTTTTATTAACATAGCACAAGGCCATCATCTTACCAAACCTCCACCTTCTTCTACCCACCATCTAAACTCTCAGCATCTCAACTGACAATGACAGTAAGTCAATTGTTACTGCTTTATACACTCACAATACTAGGTCACTTCACTAGCTACCATAGTATTCCTACATCATATCCCAACTCCATTACAAGCACACATACATTACATATCAAAAAATACTCTCTCTCCCTGTCTATCTCTCCTTCTCTGTACCAATATACATACTCAGATCTGTTCTCTTATAGATATATTAAAGTTAAGACTAGCACTTTATCAGAAGTACTGAAAGTCAGATACAAATACAAATGGCTCCATACCTCTACTTACCCTACCTCCATCCCGAAACTTAGTGGAGATATTCACGCTAACCCCAGTCTCACACATCAAATACCCACTTTTGCCAACTCATTACTTTCCAAAGTTCACAACACAGTTTTCCCATCAGCAAATGAAACCAACCTCATTATTTTCAACAATAACCTCAGAAGCATCTGCAACAAAATTGATGATATCCATGCATGTCTAGATATTTACTCCAGTAGTATCACTCAAACTTCTTCAGATAAATACTCATATACAAACTTCCCTTTTAAATACCCCTCCCTATTCTGTCATGTGACCATAACAAGATTCTTTTTAAAGAGCACTCTTATGAAAGCAGTAAAAAATAATAAGCAATAAAATAAAAATGTATTCTATACCAAATATTTATAAACATACCTAATTACTTTAAAACATTCATACAATGCCTGTATTCTACCTGTTAAGGTTTTTTAATTTTAACAGACAGAGTATAGAGCACATATAATTGAGACCAGGGTAGGTGCATGCATTCAACAGCACTTGCCATAACAGTTCCAACTGTTCCAAAATTACTGTTATGGGTCCTCCCCACGGGTCGAATCGAACTTGGTCTATCACTCAAAATTTAAAAGTGTGGTTAGGAGTTATATTTACATGTTTAGCTAGTGCATTCTCTACTTTCTTCCTACTGATACTGTATAAGTGTTCGTAAATTCGTTCAATAATAAATATAATTGTAACTCTAAAATGGTAGTATACCTTGCAAAATGCCAATAGTGCCCCTCGTTCTATATCGGAAAAACAGAATGTAAATTAAAAAAACGAATCAGTAGGAATAAAGTAGAGAATGCATTAGCTAAACATGTAAATATAACTCCTAACCACACTTAAATTTCGAGTGATAGACCAAGTTCAATTCGACTTGAGGGGAGGACCCATAACAGTAATTTTGGAACAGTTGGAACTGTTATGGCAAGTGCGATTGAATGCATACACCTTCCCTGGTCTCAATGATATGTGCTGTATACATTGTCTGTTAAAATTAAAAAAACTTAAGAGGTACAATACCGGCATTGTATGAATGTTTTAAAGTAATTAGGTATGTTTATAAATATTTGGTATAGAATACATTCTTATTGTATTTTATTGTTTCTTATTTTTTATTGCTTTCATAAGAGTGCTCTTTAAAAAGAATCTTGTTATGGTCACATGACAGAATAAGGAGGGGTATCTAATAGGGAAGTTTGTATAGGAGCATTTATCTGGAGAAGTCCGAGTGATACTACTGGATGAAAAGCGCTTCAAATAAATGCAATTTTGTTTTTAATGTGAAGTTTCGAGTTTCAGTTTTGCTTTACACTTGTGGATTAAGTTTTTCATAGTTTGTTTCTTTTGCATTCCGTTTTAGATTTTTACTCCCCAGATATTCTAATCATCACTGAAACCTGGCTAAAACAAGAAATGACTGACAAAATTATTCCCCCAGTCTTTAACATTCTCAGAATGGACAGAAATTTTAAAAGAGCAGATGGTATCACTATTATTTATAAAAACAACTTAGAAATAACTCCAGCTCATCTAAATATCCCAACATTTAATAATGCATAACTTCTGATGTCACACCTCAAAAACAACCAAAAGAAATCTATATGTATCTCAGCAGTATACACCCCACCAGGCAGCAACATTACCACAGTTGAAAATATCCTGAACTGGATCTCTAACAACATCCCCCAAGAAGCCTTCATCTTAGGTGACCAAATTATAGACTGGCAATCCATAAACAGCAGCAATCCCGAGGAGTCTATTCACCTATATGGATTCACACAACTATTAAGCTACACCACTAGAATTAACAAAAGCACTAACAGGCAGTCCATAATGGACTGAATATTGGCAAACAACCCCCATAATGTAAAATCTTTGGATTGCCTACTGGAAACTACAAGTGACCACCTCCCATACTGTGTAATCAGACAACAACATGACTCACCCAAACAAATACTCTATAAACAAGTATTCAATTTAACTAAATTTGACAAAGACACATTTATTACAGCCCTGTCCCACTACAGCTGGAATGTTTTAAAAGTAATGCCCTAGATGAAGCAGTTACTCATTTCAATTACACCTTCCTAAAAATACTAAATGATTTAGCACCAGTTAGGACAAGAAGGGTGCAATCTAACACAGTGCCATGGCTAACAAAAGACACCAAATAGTGTATGCTGCAAAGTGCTAAAGCACAGAAAGAATGGTATAAGAATAAAACACAATGTGCCTATCAAAATTTTAGATATCTCAGAAACCATATAAAGATCCTTGTTAAATCTGACAAGAAAACACACTACAGTAATCTCCAAAAAAACACCAAAACAACCTCAAGCTTTTTTGGTCCTCTCTAAATAAAGTATGACATCCCGGCAATACCACTACACCCTGCCCATCTACTTCAAACAATAAACAGTCCATTGCCACTTAGAACTGACTGGATAAAATGAATGTTGAACTATCATTAATCAGTGACTACCTCACTTCCACCCTCCACCTTCCATCTGTTCTCGAAAGCAACACACTTAATTTTAGTTTTCAGCCCATCTCAACATCAACCATAAAAAAATTACTAGCCAAATAAAAAGCAACAACCTCAGTTGCCGATAACTTTCCCACTGAATTACTCAAAACAGGTGCAGAAGCATTACCCTTCACTGTCTCATTCTAATCAACTGGTCGTTAACTGAAAACAGTGTCCCACCATCTGAAAAAAAAACATTATTTTACCCTTTCACAAAAAAACACTTCAACAGAGTTAACAAACTATAGATCTGTTGATATCCTATTATTCTTCTCTAAAATCCTCAAGAAATGTATTCACTCTTAGCTTATGAAACATATAACCAAACATTACCTCCTGTCCAACATCCAGCATGGTTTTAGGCCCAGCCACAGTACTTGTACTGCTCTCCTTAACTCCATCAACATAGTAAACCAAAACAGAAATGAGGGTAACCTTGTTTCTTCACTTTTCCTTGACCATTCCAAAGCATCTGACACAGTGTCCTACCAAAAGTTCCTCTCTGAACTTGCAATACTAGCTCTCACTTACCCCTCCCACTCCTGGTTTCACAATTATTTATGCATTTGTCAGCAGGCAACTAAATGGCAACAAAACCTTTCAGCAATCTTTGCTGGTGTACCCCAAGGGTCAATACACGGTCCCCTTCTATTTAATATTTTCAAAAGTAAACTTCATATTGCTACAACACTTGCCACTCTCGTACAATATGCAGATGATTCAACCTTTTTCTACTCTGCCCCATCCATAACAAAATTACAGGAGATCACTCAGAAATCTTTCATTGACATTTAAAAATGGCTAAATAATTCTAATAAGCCAAACTAAACTACTCTGAGTCATAAAGATGATAAATGTAATTATGTTTCAAAGTACTTTGCATCAGCTAAAAAACTGTGAGATGTATGATATACCCAGAAATGATATTACTAGTTTAAATACCATCTGGACTAATCTCAAGCTGAATCTTACATTCTTATCTCCTAGATAAAATAAACCGTGTTTATCTTTAAATGTTAAAATAAGATTTAGCCTAAAAATGTTGTATGAGATTATAAGATGGTGTTGGTACTGTGAGCAACAAAAATTGGAGCTCTGAGCTGAGAACATTTAAAAGCAGCAAAAGCCTGCAAACTACGTAAACGTTTAACAGAAATCGGTAGTTGAAATGTCTATGACATCCATAAGTTTACAAAGAAAAGAAAGACAGCAACTGTGAAAAATAAGAAGGAGACAGAAAGCTGTATGGAGCAGAAGTGGGAAAAGTAGATGGTAATTGCAGTTGAAGAATAAACTTCCTCAGTTACTCCAAAGAGAAAAAAATGACCAAATGCACTCTGCAGTTTTCAGGATAACTGGCTCTCTTTTGGAATACATGGCATGGGTAGCAGAAAGTTGCTGGAAATAGAAGATATTTTAACCAGACATTCAGAGGAAATACCTGGAATGCAAACTGCTGAAATGGAAATAAAAGAAAAAAATATTCCAATATGGTTGCACTCTGAAAATCAGGTTGATTAGACCTCAGCTAGCATGGAAAAGAAAAGACGTGTAAAACCCCAGTAAAAGCTAACAATTTGGGTAAAACTTAGTTACATAGTTACAGGCTAGTCACTATACTGTCTGGATGTCAACAAAAGAAGAAATCTGGATAAAGTAAGAGAAATTTAACTAGAAAAGAGAATTAAAAATGGTGGGAAAGAGCCTTGCAGGTGTTTAACAAAGAGCAGTTCAGGTTTCAGCTTTAGCAGAAGAGATGGCTTCCAGTAATTTGGAGAGAAAAAAATAAATCAAATGTATTAAAAGGTGTTTAAAATAAGTTTAACACTGGAGGAATATATAAGGAATAAAATAAGGAAAGAATAGAAAAACTTTTAAGTAGTTATTCTTATGAGATGATAAAACTGCAGAAATCTGCAGCTGAAATGAAGGAAAGGCTGGTTGAATATGTAGGCTCCTGAAGAACTGCTTTAAAAAAATAATAAAGATAGAAAACATAGCAGCCAGAGACAACTTGAGATTTTCTGCTATATCGGGGAAACTGGAAGGAACAGACTGCATTAATTTTATGAAAGCACACATATACAGCTAGACTGGTATTTCACAACAGGCGTTGTTAATGGAAAGGGCATATTGTGTCAGCACTCTAAATCTAGCCATATGAAAGAAGCCAATGCCTCTATTAGTAAAACGGTAATCATTCCAACAGGAAGAACTGCTTCTGACACAACTGAGGCAGAAGGGAAAATATTAAAAACTGGGGGCACCAGAATGTTTGTGAAAAATGATTATTCACTGCAAACACTGTTACAATGATGTACTTATATTCCACATAAAACTATTATTATGTAGTTTAAGAGAATTTTGGAAGAAATAATTAGCAAAGAATACAATTTATGAGTGGGGCGGGACTCTGATTTACAATAGTGAGGATGTATTGGGGGGCCCAGAAAGAGGGTACTTTTTGACGAAATATATCAGAATATTGTGAAAGAAATAAGTGAATGTACTAGCAGGAACTCTGGCAGAATGTACATATTATTCCCCAAGGTACAATAACTGGGCTAGACTGGAGAGAAATAATATTTCACAGGAGCATGGGTATTTAACTGAACATTTTGAAACATATCCACTAAACTGTTCAGACCATGCACTGGTAAAGACTAAGCAGGATAATGAAGTAAAGTTAGATACTGCTGCTTTCCTACTCATTTGTTAAAAAAGAAGAATTTAAGGAATGGATAGTGGAAATTTATTATTAGGGATGATAAAAATTTCTTCAAAGGGATAGTTAAGGAGAGGATAATATAAAATATAGTAGAAGTAAAAGAGAAAGAGATAAGGGAATAAAGTAGTGGGAATTATTTGGAGGAACTGTCAAGGGTTAAAGTGTTACAGAAGAAGGAGAACCTTGCAGAACAGCAAGAGGCATAATTGCGGAGTGTTAACAGCAAATAAGGTTGTATTTGGATAAAATGCATGAGGTTTAGAAAGGTGCTGTTAAGCAAGTATTCTATAACAAATTCATAGCACAAAAACTATAAGGCAACAGACAATAGAAG
Source organism: Protopterus annectens (assembly GCF_019279795.1). Classification (NCBI taxonomy): domain Eukaryota; kingdom Metazoa; phylum Chordata; order Ceratodontiformes; family Protopteridae; genus Protopterus; species Protopterus annectens. Next base: position 1,097,688,938 of record NC_056741.1, read on the forward strand.
GGGCTGTTGCCAAAGTTAGGGAGACTGTGTCACAAAATCACAATTATATAGAGGTATTTCAGAAATTCTATGAAAAAAACTGTATAAATAAAAGGACTGGAGAATCAGAAAAATAGACACATACAGCAATGTAAATTAAATTATCTAATCCAAGTCAATAATGTTTCCATGATACCACAAACAAAAGGGAGACAACTGGCACTGTTATAACACCAGAATAAACTATATCCCATAATGTGGACAAATACGTAATAATACTTTGCATCTGCTTATTCTCCCTTCTTCACTTACATCCTTACTTCTATCAATTTCTCTCCCCTGGCTTTCTCTCTAAATATACCATAATCCTGCTTACCTCTTACTTGGTATTGCAGTTCCTGTTTGTGTTATGATATAAACAGGCTAAAATTTCTCTAATTGTTAAATCATTGTCATATAACTTGTATCTAGTCTTAACGAATGTTTTCATATTATGTCTAATTTGGCATAATTATTTAAACTATATTTGTTTTTTGTATTATCTTTAAATACTGTAAAATTATTATTCTTAAAATGCTTTTTAATACTTTGGAGTTTTTTTCCCTGGGCCTCCGCTGAAAATGGGTTCCTACCCAGTCAGACTTTCCTGGTAATCAAATTTCAATACATAAAGAAATAATTAAATAAATTTCTTCTATTCATTTAAAAAGGAAGAGACAGTCCTGCATGATTCTTGACTCTGGCCTCTGAAACTCTATAAATAGCTATAATTAAGTCAACAAAATCTTAATTAAACATTAAAGTCAACAAAATACTTGTCAAATGTTATAACCCTGCCCTGTCTAAAGGCTTTTTATGTATATAAGCCAACCATAGTTAGATATTTCTGTTCAGACTGTGTCAAGTACATTAAGATTTCTGAGGGTGGCCTAATGGTTAAGGTGTTTGCCTTACAAACACAAGGTGTGGGGTTTGAGTCTCACAAGGGATAATTGGCTAGGCTTAAAAAATGGCTCGCAAGGGCAGTTAGCTTGGACTAATCTATGAACTTATGAACCTATGTTATCAAATTTCTGTACTCCATATCACACTGACATTAATCATGATAAACTAAATCTAGAAGCCAGTAAGCATTAAAAGCTGCCAGTATTACAACGAACAATTAGCAATTCATGTCAAAACAGGAATCAGTTTATAGGATGATGCTGGAGTAGTACCTGGAAGGTTGAAAGTCAGAAAACGATTAAGGTCTAGAAGGTTTTGTTCGACAATATTTTAAAAGGATGGACAGCTCCAGCATCTTAGAAGAAAGCTATTGTTGCTAAATTACCCAAAGAGGGCAAATACCCCTTAGACCCAACTTCATATAGACCAATTTCTATTTTAATCAATGATTATGACGTGTTTATGGCAAAACTAGCTAACACAATGGTGAATGCATTGCCAACACTGATAGATATAGATCAGCGTGGTTTTGTGGTGGGTGACAACATTAATAGAATGATGATCCAGAGGGAAGCAGAGTATAAGGAGATGCCATTATTGCTTGTTATTCTTGATGCAGAAGATGCATTCATTATAGTCAGCTGGGATCTTTTTGTGCAGGACAATGGCAGAATCTGTATTTCCTGCTACAATAATATGGTTACTTGGGAAAATATATGAAAGGTTAGAGGCAAAACTTAAAGTGGGAGAAGCCTCTCTGACAAACTGTGTTTGAATGGATAAACCAGGCAGGGGGGTCTGTTTTCCCTTTTTTATTTGCTTTATACTTAGAGGCACTGGCAAAGAAAATAAGGGACTCATAAATTTAAGAGTATAAGGGGCAAAGTAATCAACAAATGCTGCTTATCCAAAGATGATATTATTTTGAACTTGATAAATCAAGAAAAGGACATTTGAGTATTGTGGAACATTTTGAGACAGTTTCAAGTATTTTCATGATCTAAAATGAACAAAAGATAAAACAAAGGCTATAGTCTGGTTCAGCAATGTCTATATTTATCGGGACATGATAAGATGACGTATTTATGTTCCTGGATTTCCCCTAGTAGAACTGTGTGGTTTAGGATTACCTGATTTGAAGGGATACTTTAGAGCTATGCAGTTAAGGTTCATACACATAACAGAAGGAATAGAAAGGAATGACGATGAAACAAGGGGGGAGGTTCAAGACAAATGGAGAGAAAGAGAGAATGATTCTGGATGCAGACGCTTAAGGAGAATACCAACAACCACCATGCAGAATATTATATTAATAAAGTAGCAGAAAGTATTATAATAACTAAATCAACAAGGGAATGGGAAAAGGCGTTACTATCAAAAGTGATAAATGCAAGAAGGACCATAGATTTGGATGCAGTTCTTTAAGGAGCATATTAACCATGCAAATATTATATTCATAAAGTAGCAGAAAGTATTCCAAGAACTAAGCCACCATGAGAAAGGAAAGGGGATTTCTGAAAGCATGGATATGGAAAATGCAAAGAGAGGGGTGGAATTTACTCGAAAATTTTAGCAAATAAAACAAGTTACTGGGAGCAAATAACTCAGTAGGGAAAGGTAAAAGAATGGGATAAGGTCATGCGGAAATCACCCTACCAGGAGCAGAATATAGGCAAAGAGAAAGGGATAAAGGGAGTACTAAGTGAAAGGCCAGCTCTGGTTGAATTTTCAGTTAAGTCTTGAACAAAATCTGCTGCTAATAAAGGAATTCTTAGTAGGGAATATAAAATAATACATGATAACTATATGAATCGTCACAAGAGGTTAGAAAAGATTATTAAGAGAGAATGGGAAAGCAGTACGCAAAAGAACAGTGGGAGAGCATTTGTTTGGCTCCCACATATGCAACAAAGTCCAGAAAGTTTAGGGCTTTTGCACAGAAGTACTTTTTCACCTCAGGTAGACAGCAACTGTTGGAGATGTGATGGGAAAGAGATTTAGAGGCAATTTAGAACTTGGTTTGGGAATATGATGAGCTGGCACATTTCAAAAATTCCCTACAACAGAATTGTTAGGGGTGCAAATTGTTGTAACTAGGGAAATTATTATTTTGAGCTAGGATATAGGAAATGAATTGCCTAAACATAGTTTAACTCTATTGCTGCCAAAAGTCAGTTAATCAGACATGGTAATCAAAGTCTAAAAAATGTAACTGAAGTAAAGAATACTGTAAAGGACATGAGAGAATTGGAGATAAGATTGTTAGCAAAGAGAATGAGCAATTTACATAGAAGTAAATGGATTGTGTGGGAACAACACATGCAGAATCATGTTCAGCTGGAGGAATAAAATTCAAGGGAAGGCAGGACTTCACCAATGTACACAATGTTAGAATGAATAATAATTGTTAAAAAAATATGTATAATGCATAAAACATGAAAAATGTTTAAATTATTATTTTTAATTAATATATGTGCAACCATGTTATTGTTCAAAATTTGTGAATTTAATAAATATTTTTAAAAAGAAAAGACAAAAGGAGATTTAAGAAAAAAATGAAGAATCAGCAACTAAAATATGAGAAAATTGCAGAGAAAATAGCTGAACTTGAGGACAGGAATCACAGGGACAACTTAACTTTTACAGCAGTACCAGAACAACTGAAAAGGAAAGATTATAAAGACTTCAGGAGAAAATGCATCAGCACATGGACTGACTTTCTGTTGGTAAAATTAAAATAGAGCACATAGGTTCATCATTAATTACTAAGCAAGCAGTCCAGTAGCCCATTAAGGAGCCTAGCTCAAATTCCCAAATTCCCCAAAGTACTGTCTGGGTAAGTGAGTTGTTTAACTCGTTCCCTCCAATGGAGGTTTGGAAGTTTGCATTGTAACTTCCACTGGGTGGAGGCAAAGCTTTTTGACAGAATCAAATTATGTCTACACATTTCAAATAAATGCTCGTATCTCTTGAACCATAACTAAAGAAGTATAAGTGTCAAACTATTCAGCACAAACTATTTTTATAGTGATAGTATTTTTTAGGATCTAGGTCTTAAACTTGATTTTATACATCATAGTAAACACAATAACTATTACATTTGTAATATTTTGTAAACAATTTACAATATCTCAAGAACCACTCAAGTTATGGGTCTGTCATAACACTGAGAACTCTTAACAGTGAAACTCATAAGGTCAAACCCATTTCACTGAAAACTCATAACAATGAAAACTCATTTCACTGAAAACATTCTCCAGAAGAAATATATCCTAAAAACATGTTTTTGTAGGGGGAAAGCCCGCTGCACCCCCCCACACCCCCTTACTTCTATATACGAATTTCATGATCGCACAACCATGGAGAAAACAAAAAACACCATACACAGTGAATCAGTGCTCAAGAGCAAATGTGACCATCTAAAGATCTGGGGGTACAACATAATAATTCACACATACTGTGCTAGACTCACTTCCCTAATAACTCCTAAAAAAGAAATGACACCATCACATACTTTCTACACAATTCTATACAGTTCTATAATTTTCAGTGAAATGAGTTTTCAGTGAAATGGGTCCGACATTATGAGTTTCAGTGTTATGAGTTTTCGGTAAAATGGGTTCAACCTTATGAGTTTCAGTATTATGATAGGGACCCCAAGTTATGCATAAACCTGACAGCAGCATTTTGTTCATCCAGTTGAGAGCTTTCAAATGAGGTTAAGCAGTTCTGTCTGTAATGCTTGTTGTTTAGATATTTAGAAACGTATGGAATTTATGACAATATAAATAAATATTAATGGAACAACAATTAATATCTTTTTACCTGCACTAGACAGAGGTCAGATATCAATATAGTTGTGTTTGCTATTGTGTATGCCTTAAGATGAAATATTTATCCCTTTGTATGTAGCATGCTTTTGGAATTATTAATGTAAATATGAATGACCAAGCAATACTTGACTCATGGAGGCATCAGTAGGATGTAACTGCAGAAATACCTAGAGATATCATTATAGCTGTAATAAGTTAGTCACACAAAGGCAAATGAATATGGAAAGATTCAAATCCTGGCCCCTGGAACAGGAAGCAGGTCATTAACAATTTGTAGTTTTAGTTCTGTTGTTAACTGCCAAACAAAGAGTAAATTATTCCTAACTTGGGACTGAGAAAGCAGCTGAGACTTATACTGATTACACTGCAGACATGCCAGTTAAAAGAGGAGATTCTTTCAATTTTTGTAGACTAAATGAACAGTCTTAAAAGATGGACACATAAAAGTCTTTGGGGATAATGATTTTTCATTACAAACACAAGCTTACAGAAATTCTTTTCTTCCTTTCATAAGGTTATGCAGAGAAATTAAACTTTCTTGGGAATTCATCAAAGGGTCTAGATCAAGCAAGGCCCTGTTCCCATAACATGTTGCTTTGCAATTCAGATATATGTTAGTCTTGATGAGGAAAGACCTCATTATTGGCTAATTTGAATGTGTCTGACTCACAGTTACTAACAAGATATGTACATCACTGCTATCTGCAGATCACAGTAGTAAACTGTTGCTCATGTAGGCATTAGCATTCCCCTCCACTGTCACTTTCCCACACACACAAGTACATAATCAAAAACAAACACATACACACAGACCACAGTCCCCATATTTGTCCCTGACTTCTGTGCCCTACCACGGTTCCCACAACCTGATCCCTGTAACAACTGAAGTGCCATTATGGCAAGATTGTAGTTGCCCTGGTTTCTAGTGTTCCTCCCTAATTCCTGTACAGCTGTTAAGTACCATTATGGCAAAGTAGAAGACTGCCTAGTGTCTAGTGTTCTCTCCAACCCCCTTATCCCAGTACTGATGTCTGGCGCTGTTATGGCCCATTATAGATTCCCTGGTGTACAGTGTTTCTCCAACCCCATTCTCTTTACTGATGTCTGCATATTCCTCTCCTTGGGCTGCCTCATTAGCATTCAGCACAACTGTGGAGCCAGCTGTATGCGATGCAGCATGGCCATGAGCTATAGCACAATTCAGCACCATGTTAGAGCTGTCCATGAATCCCAAAAGATTACAGTGACATGTACAGCAAAGTACCTTCATTACAATTTCACATCTGTTTCAAGTAAATATATTCTGTATCACTTCATGTCATACCCACTTGGATGAAAACCCTGCAGCAGTCCTTCAACAGGCACAGATGAACTAACAAAAATAAAAAAAAAATAAAAAAATGTGAAAAAGGGAAAATGGGAAGAAGAAACAAGTAACCAGTCAACAAATGAAGAAAATCAAACTACGGACACTTCAGTGGAAGGATTCCCTATGAAGCCCTTTCTTGTTTCCAAAAAAAATGATGGATAAAACAAAGCAGATGAAACAGCTTTCAAAAAAGTGAAAGACACAATAAAAATGCACTGAGAACTTTGAGCAACTACAGTACTTAAACTGGATATATTTTTATACAGGACATGGATGTTTAATACGACTAAAATCGAAGTTACATTTGGAATGAATGAAGCCAGTAAGTACCAGAGTGTAAACAACTATTTGATTTAGATAATTGTAAAATATATGTATAATAATTTAAACTTTATTTAAAAATGAAATTTTATATCTATCTGGAGGATAGACTGTGTATTTTGTTCCCAATAAAGGTACTATATTATTGGGGAAGGAAGGGGGGAATGAATGATGAATGAAAAAAGAAACCAACATAACATATGCTGGACATGATTAGGAAATAGCATACAACATTAGCTCTGGTTATTGCATCAGGTGTGTGAATAAATAAAAAGTTAATCAGATAAGTATGCTGACCAAACGTAGACAGACAGCAAAATTGACAACCTCAGAAGTAACTTGTTTAAATTGCTAGCTGCAGGCAACTGAAACAAATCAGTTAGGAAGAGATTTTTTTAAAACAGTGTAATCAATTAAAACAAAGAGTAAAAAGGTCACACAGATAACCAACTGGTTAAAAAACACAAAAAGAAAAATCTAGCAAAGCTAGACTTCTAACTGTCTGATACCTTAAACCTCTTGCATCAGACGCCTCATGGGATATATGCAAATCACCCTTTAAGGATATCAGGTGTTTCAGCTAAATGGCAATTCTGAATGTCCATGACTTTTTCTTTTACTTTCATTTTTAAGTCTATTTTATGGATAATTTCAAGCCATTAAAGCCAAACCTCTCTAGCTGTGGTCATACATGTTTATGCCTTCTTATGACATCATCAACACAGCATAAGAGGAATGTTTGACGTTTGGAAACACAGGGTTGTCATACCCAGCTGATATCCATAAACATTAGGGTGTCTACAAAACATCCCAACTAACAAACTAAAACAAAGAGTAAAAAGGTTGGGGTTTGGCTTTAACCGTCTGAAATTGTCCATAAATAGACTTAAAAATGAAAGTAAAAGAAAAAGTCATGGACATTCAGAATTGCCATTTAGCTGAAACACCTGATATCCTTAAAGGATGATTTGCATATATCCCATGAGGCCTTTGATGCAAGAGGTTTAAGTTATCACACAGTTAGAAGTCTAGCTTTGACAGATTTTTCTTTTTGTGTTTTTTAACCAGTTGGTTATCTGTGGGACCTTTTTAATCTTTGTTTTAGTTTGTTAGTTGGGATATTTTGTTGACACCCTAATGTTTATGGATATCAGTGGGGTATGACAACACTGTGTTTCCAAAGGTCAAACATTCCTCTTAAGCTGTGCTGATGATGTCATAAAAAGGCAAAAACATGCATGTCCACAACTAGAGGGTTTTGGCTTTCATGGCCTGAAATTGTCCATAAATAGACTTAAAAATCAAAGTAAAAGAAAACATCATGGACATTCAGAAGTTCCATTTAGATAAAACACCCGATATCCTTAAAGTATGATATGCATATATCCCATGAGACCTCTGATACAAGAGGATTAGGGTATCACACAGTTAGAAATTTAGCTTTGCTAGATTTTTCTTTTTGTGTTTTTTAAAACAGTGTAATGGAAACATTGAGTGAGAACGATATTTTAAATGCATGGCAATATATATCATATATATATATATATATATATATATATATATATATATGTGTGTGTATAGGCAAGGATACTGGATATAACTAAAATGTAAGTTGAATATTTAACAACGTTGTTCCGATACAATGAAGGCTGTCCTTTTACCCATGTACCATACAGCTTAGATGGTTCAAAAATCGATCTTAAACGGGTATTATGAAAAATTTATTGTAACCAAAAACGAAAGGTACATAAAATAAAGCACTTTGAACACATAAAAACAAATAAAAAGAAAGTAACTGTGTTTTTATGTGTTCAAAGTGCTTTATTTTGTGTACCTTTCGTTTTTGGTTACAATAAATTTTTCATAATACCCGTTTAAGATCGATTTTTGAACAATCTAAGCTGTATGGTACATGGGTAAAAGGACAGCCTTCATTGTATCAGAACAACGTTGTTAAATATTGGACTTCGTTTTTGTTTGCAGCCATTGGGTTGTGTGGTAAAATGTAAGTTGCACATCAAAAGATATTTTTAAAGAATTAAAATCAGCAAGTACCAGTGAGAAAATAACTATGACACATTGCATGTTGTTAGGTTATAGTTACTTTGGACTGGAAGGTCTAGAGCATGCAGACTGAGCTTTGTTTCTACTGCTTTTGAAATGTTGCTTGCCTTTCTTGACAAGCCATGACAGAGTACAATAGGATAGAGACACTTTATCTAGATAGATAATAAATTTGACCCTTTGAAAATAGCAAGAGCATTTGAGATATTTAATTAAATTAAAAGGGAACATTATAGAGATGAATAAGCAGCAAAAAATGAAAGAAGGAATGTTTGGATGTCTAACAGCAGAAGGAGAGGGATAGTTTCAGTTTCAGAAATAAAGTATCTAAACTGCTAGTTACAGGCAAGCGAAGTACATTGATTGGTGATTTATAGTAGATGTTCTCTAGCTTAAATGAGTAAATCAGTGTTTGAGTCTTGTTAGAAAGGGGTAGAAGAAGCTTTTGCTGCTGTTTTTACAGAACAGTAGCTCTATAGCCTTGAGAAAAATATGCATATAATGTGTCATTTATTGTGGGGATAGGGAAAGAATTGTTGTGTTAATGAAAATAAGAGATTGGTTCATTTGGGACAATGTTACAAAAAACTATATGTACAGCAGCATAAAAATGATAGAAACAAACAGACAATATATGTAACAAAATAAAAGATTTAATTTATTTTATTTATTTATTTATTTGACATTTGTTGACGAGGAAAGCTTGACTGGGACAAAGCCCTTTTTCAGTGGAGGATAAGGGAGAAAAGCTCCACAATACAAATATAAAAAAATACATGTTATAGTAGAAGTATAATACAATAAGATTAGCAATATATAACATGATGATAAAAAATATATACTATAATATAATAAATAATATATAAGATACATTCTAGTATGTCACAATTGGCTATATTCATTTTGAATGTTAATGAGATAATGGACAGTAGAAAACAGAGCATGGTGCTGACTTGACTTTATAAATGTAATGTGCAGACAATGTTACAGGAAACACAATGGAATCATAAAGAACATGAAAGTTTATGTGAATAAAAGTGGGAAGGAGTGTTTTTTTTCTGGAAAAGTAGGAAAACAAAAGAAAGGGATCTTAATATTAGTTAAAATAGTATCATGAGTAAAAAGGTATCAACATAAAGTTTGAAAAACAAATGAATGATTGGCAGGGAGGATTTATAGTGGTAATATGTTGTTAGCAGGTCATAAGAATTACACTCGCTGCAGCACGTATTCCATCAAATGCACTGAGATAAGATGCAAAGCATATTATGGGAAAATCTTCAGCATTTCATCAAGGATGTATGGTAAAGACTGGGAATAAGTCTAAAAATAGGAATATAGAAGATATCTCTGTAGGGACAAGAAATCACAGAATGTAGGTTGAGGCCATTTACTTAGAGAAGTATATGCATGTATTTGGACTCACTGATATAATGAAGTTAAGACAAAATGAGTTGGAATAAACACATTTTGGGGCAAATACGGTAGTTCAGCAAGGTTAGATAGATGTTACATATAAAAAGAATACAGTAACATGGTACAAACAACACAAACATATACAGTGATAGTGTCTGATCAGGCATCTACTCAAATTAATCTTTCTAAGCAAGTAAAACAGTACTGTGACAAGAATTGACATTAGCCGATACTTCTTCTGAAAAGGAAGATGTTTAATGATTGCACAAAACAAACTGTAAGTGAAATGATATTAAATTTGAATATAGGGGATAAAAAGATTGCTAAGAACAGGAATAGACTACTCAGATAACATTTAGCAGCATTACCGATAAATCTCCATGAGAACTATGTACACTAGTGCATGTACAACATACAGAATGCTCAGATAACATTTACCTGCATTACAGAGAAAGCTCCATGAAAACTATGTATACTAGTACATGTACCACATACAGACTACTCAGGTAGCATTTAGCAGCATTACAGAGAAAGCTCCATGAGAACTATGTACACTAGTACATGTCCCACATACAGACTACTCAGTTAACATTTACCCGGATTACAGAGAAAGCTGAATGAGACCTATGCACACTAGCACATGTACCACATACAGACTATTCAGGTAACATTTACCCACATTACAGAGAAATCTCAGTGAGAACTATACAGAGGAAATCTCAGTGAGAACTATGTACACTAGTACATGTACCCTACACAGACTACTCAGGTAGTATTTAGCAGCATTACAGAGAAAGCTCCATGAGAACTATGTACACTATGTACATGTACCACATATGGAATCCTTAGGTAACATTTACCCGCATTACAGAGAAATCTCCATGAGAACTACGTACACTAGTGCATGTACTATTTACAGACTACTCAGGTAACATTTACCCGGATTACAGAGAAAGCTCCATGAGAACTATGTACACTAGTGCATGCACCACATACAGACTACTCAGGTAACATTTAGCAGCATTACAGAGAAAGCTCCATGAGAACTATGTACACTAGTGTCTGTACAACATACAGACTACTCAGGTAACATTTAGCAGCATTACAGAGAAAGCTCCATGAGGACTCTGTACACTAGTACATGTACCACATACAGAATGCTCAGGTAACATTTAGCAGCATTACAGAGAAAGCTCCATGAGAGCTATGTACACTAGTGCAACATTTACCCACATTACAGAGAAATCTCAATGAGAACTATGTGCACTAGTACATGTACCACATACAGATTACTCAAGTAACATTTAGCAGCATTACAAAGAAAGATCCATGAGAGCTATGTACACTAGTACATGTACCACATACAGACTACTAAGGTAATATTTAACTGCATTACAGAGAAATCTTCATGAAAAGTATGTACACTAGTACATGTACCACATACAGACTACTCAGGTAACATTTACCCGCATTACAGAAAAAGCTCCATGAGAACTATGTACACTAGTGCATGTACCACATACAGACTACTCAGGTAACATTTAGCAGCATTACAGAGAAAGCTCCATGAGAGCTATGTACACTAGTGCACGTGCCACATACAGACTACTCAGCTAACATTTAGCAGCATTACAGAGAAATCTCCAAGAGAACTATGTACACTAGTGTCTGTACAACATACAGAATGCTCAGGTAACATTTAGTAGTATTACAGAGAAAGCTCCATGAGAACTATGTATACTAGTACATATACCACATACAGACTACTCAGGTAACATTTAGCAGCATTACAGAGAAAGCTCCATGAGAACTCTGTACACTAGTACATGTACCACATACAGAATGCTCAGGTAACATTTAGCAGCATTACAGAGAAACCTCCATGAGAGCTATGTACACTAGTGCATGTACTACATACAGTTACTCAGGTAACATTTACCCGCATTACAGAGAAAGCTCCATGAGAACTATGTACACTAATGCATGTACCATATACAGACTACTCAGGTAATATTTAGCAGCATTACAGAAAAAGCATCATGAGAACTATGTACACTAGTGCATGTACTCCATACAGACTACTCAGGTAACATTTACCCGCATTACAGAGAAAGCTCCATGAGAACTATGTACACTAGCGCATGTACCACATACAGACTACCCAGGTAACATTTAGCAGCATTACAGAAAAAGTGCCATGAGAACTATGTATACTAGTGCATGTACCACATACAGAATGCTCAGGTAACATTTACCCACATTACGGAGAAAGCTCCAAGAGAGCTATGTACACTAGTGCATGTACCATATACAGACTACTCAGGTAACATTTAGCAGCATTACAGAAAAAGCGCCATGAGAACTATGTATACTAGTGAATGTACAACATACAGAATACTCAAGTAACATTTGCCGCATTACAGAGAAAGCTCCATGAGAGCTATGTACACTAGTAGATGTACAACATACAGAATATTCGGGTAACATTTACCCGCATTACAGAGATAGATCCAAGAGAGCTATGTACACTAGTAGATTTATTAATTAAAGCAGTATCATGGGTAAAAAGATATCAACATAAAAAATGAAAAACAAATAAACGATAGGCAGGGAGGATTTATAGTGGTAATATGTTGTTAGCAGGTCATAAGAATTACACTCGCTGCAGCACGTATTCCATCAAAAGCACTGAGATAAGATGCAAAGCATATTATGGGAACATTTTCAGCATTTCATCAAGGATGTATGGTAATGACTGGGAATAAGTCTAAAAATAGAAATACGGAAGATATCTCTGTAGGGACAAGAAATCATAGAATGTAGGTTGAGGCCATTTACTTAGAGAAGTATATGCATGTATTTGGGCTCACTGATATAATGAAGTTAAGACAAAATGAGTTGGAATAAACATATTTTGGGGCAAATACGGTAGTTCAGCAAGGTTAGATAGATGTTACATATAAAAAGAATACAGTAACATGGTACAAACAACAAAAACATATCTAGTGATAGTGTCTGATCAGGCATCTACTCAAATTAATCTTTCTAAGCAAGTAAAAGAGTACTGTGATAAGAATTGACATTTGCCGATGCTTCTTCTGCAAAGAAGATGTTTAATGATTGCACAAAACAAACTGTAAGTGAAATGATATTAAATGTGAAATAATATTAAATTTTAATATAATTGATAAAGAGATTGCTAAGAACAGGAATAATTGTAAATTGAAAATTAGAAATGTGGCCACAATTAAAGCAAATTAGATATGGAATATTAGATGCAATGACTATCTGAAGGACTTTAAAAATTAAGGGATTTGTAGAAGTGAACACGAATAAGGTGAATACAACATGATGAAGAGCAATGAAAAAGAGTTAGAAAGTCCATGCAACAGTATTTAGAAAATCTGACTGAACACAGAGCAATCCTTTTAAAACAAGTTTTAACAATAACCCCAGAGCAATCAAATTGGTAGCTCATTGCTTCATGCAACAAAGGGTTGAAAGGATGATATTTATTATTTATTTTTTGTTTATTTGAAAACAAGCTCCTTTTCAGCAGAAGCCCTGGGAGAAAAGCTTCATCAAGCCTATACGTCTGTAACTGTTCAGAACTTTTCAACTACTTTATACTTCTCTGAATTGTGACAACTTTTTATTATACATATTGTGTTTGTGTTGGAGCTTTTCTCCCCGGGCCTCTACTGAAAATGGATTTGTATTCCAGTTAGACTAGCCCAGTCAACAAATGTAAAATAAAATAAATGAATAAAATAAATAAGAAATAATAACAGTGGTACATATACAACATACAGATTACTCAGTTAACATTTACCAACATTAAACAGAAAGCTCCATGAGAACTATGTACACCAGTACATGTACCAAATACAAACTACTCAGATAGCATTTAGCAGCACTACCGAGAAATCTCCATGAGAACTATGTACAACTTACAGAATGCTCAGGTAACATTTACCCGCATTACGGAGAAAGCTCCATGAGAACTATGTTACTAGTACATGTACCACATACAGACTACTCAGGTAACATTTACCTGCATTACAGAGAAAGCTCCTTGAGAACTATGTACACTAGTACATGTATCACAAACAGACTACTCAGGTAACATTTAGCAGCATTACAGAGAAAGCTTTATGAGAGCTATGTACACTAGTACATGTACCACATACAGACTACTCAGGTAACATTTACCCGCATTACAGAGAAAGCTCCTTGAGAACTATGTACACTAGTACATGTACCACATACAGACTATTCAAGTAACATTTAGCAGCTTTACAGAGAAAGCTCCATGAGAAATCTCTGCACTACTACATGTACCACATACAGACTACTTAAGTAACATTTACCCACATTACAGAGAAATCTAAATGAGAACTATGTGCACTAGTATATGTACCACATACAGACTACTCAAGTAACATTTAGCAGCATTACAAAGAACGATCCATACTGCGGTGGTGGTGCTGCAGTAGCATTGTTGCCTCACAGTAAGACATTGTCCTGTTCGATTCTCAGATAAAGCTTCTTCTGTGTGGAGACATGCGTGAATGGGTGTACCTTCGTTGAAGGCTGTGCGTCAGGGCTGGCAACTCAGCATGTAAAAATCTATTGCCAATCATTAGCGGACTGGCAAGAGCGGCCTTAGGTCAACTGGTGCCCTAGGCAAAAGGGCACCACAACACCCCCCACCACCCCCACCAGCCCCCCCATCACCACCTAACCAAATAAATAAAATACTGGTGCCTACTAAAAAAGGCACACCCTAGCCTACCAGCCTAGGCCTGGCTAAGGCCTTATGCGGACTGGAGTTTCGCTGTGGCGACCCCTAACTGGGAAAAGCCAAAAGACACAACAACAACAACAACAAAGAAAGATCTATGAGAGCTATGAACACTAGTACATGTACCATATACAGACTACTCAAGTAGTATTTAGCAGCATTACAGAGAAAGCTCCACGAGAACTATGTACACTAGTACATGTACCACATACAGAATCCTCAGGTAACATTTACCCGCATTACAGAGAAATCTCCATGAGAGCTATGTACACTAGTGCATGTACTATATACAGACTACTCAGGTAACATTTACCTGCATTACAGAGAAAGCTCCATGAGAACTATGTACACTAGTACATGTACCACATACTGACTACTCTGGTAAAGTTTACCTGCATTACAGAGAAAGCTTCATGAGACCTATGTACACTAGTACATGTACCACATACAGCCTACTCAGCTAACATTTATCAGCATTACAGAGAAAGCTCCAAGAGAACTATGTACACTAATGTCTGTACAAGATACAGAATGATCAGGTAACATTTAGTAGTATTACAGAGAAAGCTCCATGAGAACTATGTATACTAGTATATGTACCACATACAGACTACTCACGTAACATTTAGCAGCATTACAGAGAAAGCTCCATGAGAACTCTGTACACTAGTGTCTGTACAACATACAGAATGATCAGGTAACATTTAGTAGTATTACAGAGAAAGCTCCATGAGAACTATGTATACTAGTATATGTACCACATACAGACTACTCGCGTAACATTTAGCAGCATTACAGAGAAAGCTCCATGAGAACTCTGTACACTAGTACATGTACACATACAGAATGCTCAAGTAACATTTTGCAGCATTACAGAGAAAGCTCCATGAGAGCTATGTACACTAATGCATGTGTTTCATACAGACTACTCAGGTAACATTTACCAGCATTACAGAGAAAGCTCCATGAGAGCTATGTACATTAGTAGATGTACAACATACAGAATATTCAGGTAAAATTTACCCGCATTACAGAGATAGCTCCATGAGAGCTATGTACACTAGAGCATGTACCACATACAGACTACTCAGGTAATATTTAGAAGCATTACAGAAAAAGTGTCATGAGAACTATGTATACCAGTGCATGTACAACATACAGAATGCTCAGGTAACATTTATCGCATTACAGAGAAAGCTCCATGAGAGCTAAGTACACTAGTAGATTTATTAATTAAAATAGTATCATGGGTAAAAAGATATCAACATAAAGAATGAAAAACAAATGAATGACTTGCAGGGAGGATTTATAGTGGTAATATATTGTTAGCAGGTCATAAGAATTACACTGGATAAGGTGTTTGCCTTACAAACACAAGGTGCAGGGTTTGAGTCTCACAAGGGATAATTGGCTAGGCTTAAAATGGCTCGCAAGGGCAGTTAGCTTAGTACTAAACTATGAACTATGAACCTATGTATTCCATCAAAAGCACTGAGATAAGATGCAAAGCATATTATGGGAACATTTTCAGCATTTCATAAAGGATGTATGGTAATGACTGGGAATAAGTCTAAAAATAGAAATATGGAAGATATCTCTGTAGGGACAAGAAATCATAGAATGTAGGTTGAGGCCATTTACTTAGAGATGTATATGCATGTATTTGGCTCACTGATATAATGAAGTTAAGACAAAATGAGTTGGAATAAACACATTTTGGGGCAAATACAGTAGTTCAGCAAGGTTAGATAGATGTTACATATAAAAAGAATACAGTAACATGGTACTAACAACAAAAACATATCTAGTGATAGTGTCTGATCAGGCATCTACTCAAATTAATCTTTCTAAGCAAGTAAAAGAGTACTGTGATAAGAATTGACATTTGCCGATACTTCTTCTGAAAAGCAAGCTGTTTAATGATTGCACAAAACAAACTGTAAGTGAAATGTTATTAAATTTTAAGATAAGGGATAAAAAGATTGCCAAGAACAGGAATAGTTGTAAATTGAAAATTAGAAATGTGGCCACAATTAAAGCAAATTACATATGGAATATTAGTCACAATGAGTATCTGAAGGACTGTAAAAATTAAAGGATTTGTAGAAGTGAACATGAATATGGCGAATATAACATGATGAAGAGCAATTAAAAAGAGTTAGAAAGTCCATGCAACAGTATTTAGAAAATCTGACTGAACACAGAGCAATCCCTTTAAAACAAGTTTTGACAACAACCCCAGAGCAATCAAATTGGTAGCTCATTGCTTGAAGCAACAAAGGTTTGAAAGGATGATATTTATTATTTATTTTTTGTTTATTAGAAAACAAGCCACTTTTCAGCAGAGGCCCTCGGAGAAAAGCTTAATAAGAAATAATAACAGTGGTACATATACAACATACAGAGTACTCAGTTAACATTTACCAACGTTAAACAGAAAGCTCCATGAGAACTATGTACACTAGTGTCTGTACAACACACAGAATGCTCAGGTAACATTTAGTAGTATTACAAAGAAAGCTCCATGAGAACTATGTATACTAGTACATGTACCACATACAGACTACTCAGGTAACATTTAGCAGCATTACCGAGAAATCTCCATGAGAAGTATGTACACTAGTGCATGTACAACATACAGAATGCTCAGGTAACATTTACCCGCATTACGGAGAAAGCTCCATGAGAACTATGTATACTAGTACATGTACCACATACAGACTACTCAGGTAGCATTTAGCAGCATTACAGAGAAAGCTCCATGAGAACTATGTATACTAGTACATGTTCCACATACAGACTACTCAGTTAACATTTACCCGGATTACAGAGAAAGCTCCATGAGACCTATGCACACTAGTACATGTACCACATACAGACTACTCAGGTAACATTTACCCACATTACAGAGAAATCTCAATGAGAACTATGTGCACTAGTACATGTACCACATACAGACTACTCATTTAACATTTACCCGCATTACACATAAAGCTCCACAAGAACTAGTACATGTACCACATACAGACTACTCAGGTAACATTTACCCACATTACAGAAAAAAGCTCCATGAGAACTATGTACACTAGTGCATGTACCACATACAGACTACTCAGGTAACATTTAGCAGCATTACAGAGAAAGCTCCATGAGAGCTATGTACACGAATGCATGTGCCATATACAGACTACTCAGCTAACATTTAGCAGCATTACAGAGAAATCTCCAAGAGAACTATGTACACTAGTGTCTGTACAACATACAGAATGCTCAGGTAACATTTAGTAGTATTACAGAGAAAGCTCCATGAGAACTATGTATACTAGTACATGTACCACATACAGACTACTCAGGTAACATTTAGCAGCATTACAGAGAAAGCTCCATGAGAACTCTGTACACTAGTACATGTACCACATACAGAATGCTCAGGTAACATTTAGCAACATTACAGAGAAACCTCCATGAGAGCTATGTACACTAGTGCATGTACTACATACATACTACTCAGGTAACATTTACCCGCATTACAGAGAAAGCTCCATGAGAACTATGTACACTAGTGCATGTACCACATACAGAATGCTCAGGTAACATTTATCAGCATTACAGAAAAAGCATCATGAGAACTATGTATACTAGTGCATGTACAACATACAGAATATTCGGGTAACATTTACCCGCATTACAGAGATAGATCCAAGAGAGCTATGTACACTAGTAGATTTATTAATTAAAACAGTATCATGGGTAAAAAAGTATCAACATAAAAAATGAAAAACAAATGAATGACTTGCAGGGAGGATTTATAGTGGTAATATATTGTTAGCAGGTCATAAGAATTACACTCGCTGCAGCATGTATTCCATCAAAAACACTGAGATAAGATGCAAAGCATATTATGGGAACATTTTCAGCATTTCATCAAGGATGTATGGTAACGACTGGGAATAAGTTTAACAATAGAAATACGGATGATATCTCTGTAGGGACAAGAAATCATAGAATGTAGGTTGAGGCCATTTACTTAGAGATGTATATGCATGTATTTGGGCTCACTGATATAATGAAGTTAAGACAAAATGAGTTGGAATAAACACATTTTGGGGCAAATACGGTAGTTCAGCAAGGTTAGATAGATGTTACATATATAAAAAGAATACAGTAACATGGTACAAACAACTAAAACATATCCAGTGATAGTGTCTGATCAGGCATCTACTCAAATTAATCTTTCTAAGCAAGTAAAAGAGTACTGTGACAAGAATTGACATTAGCCGATACTTCTTCTGAAAATGAAGATGTTTAATGATTGCACAAAACAAACTGTGAGTAAAATAATATTAAATTTGAATATAAGGGATGAAGAGATTGCTAAGAACAGGAATAATTGTAAATTGAAAATTAGAAATGTGGCCACAATTAAAGCAAATTAGATATGGAATATTAGTCGCAATGAGTATCTGAAGGACTTTAAAAATTAAGGGATTTGTAGAAGTGAACACGAATAAGGCGAATACAACATGATGAAGAGCAGTGAAAAAGAGTTAGAAAGTCCATGCAACAGTATTTAGAAAATCTGACTGAACACAGAGCAATCCTTTTAAAACAAGTTTTGACAATAACCCCAAAGCAATCAAACTGGTAGCTCATTGCTTGATGCAACAAAGGGTTGAAAGGATGATGTTTATTATTTATTTTTTGTTTATTAGAAAAGAAGCCCCTTTTCAGCAGAGGCCCTGGGAGAAAAGCTTCATAAGAAATAATAACAGTGGTACAAATACAACATACAGAGTACTCAGTTAACATTTAGCAACATTACACAGAAAGCTCCATGAGAACTATGTACACCAGTACATGTATCACATACAGACTACTCAGGTAACATTTAGCAGCATTACAGAGAAAGCTCAATGAGAACAAAGTACACTAGTACATGTACCATGTACAGAATCCTCAGGTAACATTTACCCGCATTACAGAGAAGTCTCCATGAGAGCTATGTACACTAGTGCATGTACTATATACAGACTACTCAGGTAACATTTACCCACATTACAGAGAAAGCTCCATGAGAACTATGTAGACTAGTGCATGTACCACATACAGACTACTCAGGTAACATTTACCTGCATTACAGAAAAAGCTCCATGACAGCTATGTACACTAGTACATGTACCACATGCAGACTACTCGGGTAACTTTTACCCACATTACAGAGAAAGCTCCATGAGAGATATGTACACTAGTGCATGTACCACATACAGACTACTCAGCTAACATTTAGCAGCATTACAGAGAAAGCTCCATGAGAGATATGTACACTAGTGCATGTACCACATACAGACTACTCAGCTAACATTTAGCAGCATTACAGAGAAAGCTCCAAGAGAACTATATACACTAGTGTCTGTACAATATACAGAATGCTCAGGTAAAACTGGCAGCATTACATGAAAGTGATTAGAATAAAGCAGATAATTGTGAAACAAATAATTACTTTTCCAGCAACATAATTAGCACTGGGTGCAATTAAGTAGTTGTACATTAAGTCAGATATAATCATATACATTTTTTCATAAGAAGAGTAGAAGACAGAAACATTCAATAGAAGAGAAAATCACTAACTTGTATGTACACATAGGAAAGGTAGTTCAGAAATAATTTAGCCTGGGTAATACCAGAGGCATAGCCAGGAGGCAAGCAGAAACAGTCCTCGGGATTCAATAAGCTCATTGTTCTGTGCAGGAACAGTGTATCCACTCCTGCACAGAATATGACCGCTGAGCAATCCAGTAAAATTCTGTTTTGACATGCACGAGCCTGCTTATACTGTTCCTGCATGGACACCACTGCATAATGCTAATTACCTCATTTGCTGGTGAAAACCATGCGAATGAGGTGAATTAGCGATTCAGCAAGCAGGCAGTGATCCGTGCAAGAATAGTGTTAGTTGCAGAAATGTATTCGGCTACTAGCTGAATACATTTCTGCAAAAATTAAAACAGAGGCGTGACAGCTCAAATAAAAGCATGTATTATAATCTTTAGGCATGCCAATGGCCAAATATATGGTCATTGGCATGGAAAAGTGTTTAATTTTTATAAAAACAAAAGGTTTTTTTTGGCATATCTCAGCTGCTTAAGCATAGGGCAGCGGTGTGCAAATGGGATTGTGCCGAAAATAAAAAAAAAATGTGAAAACTCAGTTTTAAGGGAAATCTGCATTTTGCCATTATAGTCTATGGCATGCAGAATCAAAACAATACCAGGGAACAGTGGTTGTCAAGGGGAAAGGCTTTGGGGTAGAGCAGCAGCTAGGGACTAAGGCAGTGGGGTATGCAAATGAAGGGAAATTTACTGAATTACAAAAATATTCCAAGTGCCAAACTGCACCTAACGATGTAGGTTCTATAATATGATCGTGTAAGCAGGAGGAGCAACAGACATGAATGGAGGTGTGTCATGCATGGTGTAAGCACACTGGAGCCCTATGGCCACCGATAAGCTTAGCTAAGCACAGCTAAGCAACGGGGTGTGTCTGAGGCTGTATTAACTTATTCCATGAAATGAAGAACGTGTTCGTATCCAGGGAGGGCCATTTCTTCGTGCTTACATTAGCTAAATGGGTATGCATGGCACACACCAGGTCTAAAACAAACAAGCAAACAAAAAAAAAAAACAACCTGGAAATAGCAGGACTGTTTACATTTGGGCACCGGGTTTGCGCATCGTGCTTCAGGGCTTAAAAGGGGCAGAAATGGGAAGGGGAAAAAAGGAAAGAAAGGAAAATAGCAGAATAAAAGCAATCAAGAACAAATCATATAGCTAGCAGGTTGAATGCATCAAAGTCAGCTAATCATACAAGCAACATCTGCAGCACAACAGTATAAACTTTGCAAACACCTTACAGTCTGTTTTTTTCCCACAAACTCTGCATCATTGGTATACACATGCAGGGGAATTTTAACTGGAAAAACATTAGGGGCCGCCATTGCTTTGATCCATCAGTATGTGCTAGAGGCTGAGGGCTGTGAGGAGGACAATCCTGCTAACCGCCACAGACCGAGGAGGAGGTGAAGAGTGATCTGCAGATAGCAGAGTGCTACAGGGTGGACAGCGACATACTTCAGCAAATCACCGAGCTGTGCCAGCCTCAACTCAGACCTAGAGCCAACAGAAGGGAACCCATCCCAGTGGATACCAAAATATGTGTAACCTTAAGAATTCTAGCCACAGGTACTTTCCAACGACCTCCTGGGGACATCATGGAGGTCTCACAGGCATCTGCATCTAGGGTACTCTACCAGTTCCTGGTTGCTATGCTACCACATGCCAGTGAGCACATTTACTTCCCCAACACCCGTGATCAGAGGACCAACAATATGCGTCTCTTCCACCATGCAGCAGAATACCCGGAAGTACTGGGTGTGATAGTCTGCACACACATCCACATCATAGCACCACCCGGTGAATAGGGTAGGGTCTACATAAACCACAAGGGATTCCCCTCCATCATCTGACAGGTCATGTGTAATGCCCAGGGCATTATCATGAATGTGTGTGCTGGCAGCCCTGGAAGCTATCACGACTCCCACATCTGGTATTCATCACAGCTGTACCAGGCATTTGCCAGTGGGGGCATCCCGTATGGCCATCTGGTGGGGGATGCTGGCTATGCACTGGAGCTGTGGATGATGACACCCATCAGAAATGCACACACACCCAAACAAGAATGCCATAATGAGGCACACGCACATATCAGAATCATTTTAGAGGGTGTGTTTGGGATACTTAAGTCTCGGTTCCACTGCCTTAACATATCTGGTGGAGCCTTGCAGTACTCTCCAGCCACATGTGCACATATGTTCATAATATGTGCCATGCTACACAATATGATCCTGCGGAAACAGCTGCAGCAGGAACAGCATGGGGAAGGGCCACATAGCCAACCACCATTGCCAAGGTCCCCACAGACACAGAGGGTCTCAGAGGAGGAGGCCCCTGAGCCTGTTCCTGTAGGCAGACGGAGGCATGCCCAGTATGCTCAGGCCTTGGCAAAGATTCAATGCATAGCACACACACTGACACTGTAGGGACCCCAGGGACTGACACCTCTCTCTGACTCACACACACAGTAAAATGGATGACAAACACATCACATTACCTGTAACTTATCATGTATAGGCAGTGTACTGTGTGCATCCAACATAGGCGGCCCTCAAGCATCATCCTCACAACTGCCACAGGCACAAGGTAAGTCAGTTTTCTTAACAGTAAATGAATGGATTAGTATGTTTTGCCAGCATATCTATGGTAATGCTGCATGTATGCAAGGAAATGGGGTGGCCTACTGGGATAGCAGCAGACAACTGACAGCTATGTGGGACACCACGAAATGTCTGTCCAAAACTGGCCTCCACACGCTATGCAGTAGTACCCAAGGTGGCAAATCCCACTGCAGTATATGTGTGGGCACAACTAACTGGGGGTCATAGGTCACAGGCATGGATGTCAGGGTGGGGGTTCCATACCCACCCCTCACACCCACACAGCAAGTCAGCTGTAGAAAACCAGAGAGAAATGTCTGGTAAAGGCACACAAATGGTGGCAATGTTGAATTACCCCCCTACAGACTCACAGTGATAGCACAGCAGGACTTGCAGTTGCAGTAAGGGTATGAAGGGTAAGAAGTCTGAAACTCAAATGTATGCCATTATGATCTGACCTGTGCTCTTTACTGATATGCCTCTAGTCCCCAAGACAGGGAACAACAGTATGGTAAATGGAACCAAAATGTGAAGGAAATATCAGCACAGTCTGTGCAAATGTGCACAGTTGACAGGTGTGCCCCCCATATACCCACAGAAATGCAGTAACACGTATGTTTGCAGGGAAATAGCAGCATAGCACACATTACACATGAAAACATGTTGCCTGTCCACAATATTCAGGGGTCAATGAGCTATGTGTATGTGTGGTTAATACTGTCAGGATCAGGCCAGCAGGTTCTCCTGGCAGTCGGCTTGTAGTGCCCTAGGTAAAGTGTCGTCTTTGACAGGGCCATGTGCAGATAACTGCAGTGCCAACTGTTATGCATGTCAGTGATACCCACTGCTCTGCAACTGACATACCTGGAAGTCACAATGCTATGTGGAATATACTACATATATAATGGACATCTTGAAGGATGTGTAGCCGAGGTGCTAAGGCTTTTGTGAATATAAGCTCTTTTTGGTACTGTTGCCAGTGGTTATTTTCAATAATCCTTTTTCTTACATTTGCTTTTACATATAATGGACATGCCTGCACAGCAGAATGCACTCTGTACCCACACCCATAACTCCCAACCTCTGACAGCAAGACATCTGGACAAAGGCAGAAATAAAAGTGGAACAAATGCACAATGATAGGCATGTGTTGCAAATATTGCCCTTACATACTGATAAAGTTGGTAGGGTGAGAGGTTTGCAGAAGCAGGAATTGTATGAAGGTTATGTAGTCTGAAACAGTAATGTCTGTCATTATTTTGTAACATCACTCTTCAATTATATGTGGAACTTGTTTAACTTGCTTACTTATGTAATCTCTGTAAATAGTCTGTTTGTAATATGTAATGCTGGTATTATGTAATGCTGTATCTGCTTACCCTTGGAGCTTTTATCCCCGGGCCTCCGCTGAAAATGGACATGCATCCAGTCGGACTATCCCGATCAACAAATGTAAAACAAAATAAAATAACTTGCCATAAAAACACAAGTTTACCTAGACAGGATGAATCCTCTAGCCAAACACCTGGACAATCTGCCAAAAAATGTACAGGTAAGAGATATGGCCACACAAGGATATGACATCTCAGGTTAGAAAGATAACACACAAGCAGGAGATCCCCAGCCAGTATATCACCAAGTCGCTGGACTGTTTACATAGCACGTCATCACTCAACTGGCTGTAGCCACACCTCACAACTGGCCTTTTTGGGCATGAATATACATAGCTGCCCTCATAATATTGGTCTATGCAGCGTACAACTAGTATTCCTCTGGTAAAGCACTGTGATGATCTGAGGATGTCTGGCACTAGGTAATGACACAATATATTGCAGTGTCAGACTACAGATATGTCAGAAAATGTCTGCTAAACAAATCCAGTACCCTGAGGAAAGTCCTGTGTACACACATCAGATAGGAGTACCCTCAGCTAGCTGTAGATGGCCCATATGTGATAAAAATTTTTCCTTGTTTCCCACCTTTCTAAGCTAGTATAGTCCAGTTTTCAGGCTAATGCTGAATTCAGGGCTGTGTTACAATTTTCTGAGTTGCCCATACCTTATTGGATAGAGGGAGGTTTCTCTGTTCACCTGTGAGAGAGGGAGCTTTGAGCAGCCATCTGTCCCTGGAGGAGTGGTTCCAGCCCAGAAGTTAGTAGTTTATAGGTCATTTTGGGCTAATTTATATCTCTTTCATTTCTCTGCTGCACAAACCATGTTTGCATGGTTTTGCATGTCCAGGCAGCGCCAGTAAGCTAGGGCTAAATTTATCCCAGGTCCACCAAGTCTCCTCTTCAGTTTTTCCCTTGAAAGTAGTCTAACTCTCAACCTAAGCACTTAAAAAGTATCCTACAGTCCAGCATTTGCTCAGACCTAATAGCAAGAACTAATATACCCCGACACTTGATTGCCCAGCAGAGCAAGGCTCATTATTCACCCCTCACCAACCAAGCGACTAAGCAGCTCACCCTACTATTCAGGCATGACCAAAGGGCAATTTCAGGTATACTCTCCAGTCCAGCCGGTGAACCTGGGTATCCTGAGGCAATGTTACAACTGCCTCATGTACACAGACAACCCACTCCTCCTAACACAAAACATTAACATATGTGAAAGATGCAATTATATAGCTAAATTGGAGGCTAAGCTCTCTCCACCCAAGACTGGAACAGGCAGTCATGAGGAGAAGGTTAATACTTGCACCACACCTCCAGCCTCACATACCAAACCCACACTGGCAAAAAATAGAAATAAATACACTAAATCATAATCGGAGGCTCTAAATAAAAACCTGCAAAAGCATCACAGACCTCCAAAGCAGACACCCAAAAAACCTGCACCTCCCATCACAAACCGAACACATAAAACACAAAATCAGTGTGCCACACAATCACAGCCCTTAAGGCGAAATAACATACCTAACACACTAGTAATAGGCAACTCTATAGTCAGGCACACTGACGTCCCACTCACTAGGCTGGACAAGGAGAAGGTTACTGTTAGATGCCTGTCGGGAGCCAGAATCCGCCACATAACACAAGCACTCAGGTCACTCCAGAACAAGTACAAATATGACTCTGTCATTGTTCATGTTGGTGTGAATGACCTGAGACATACCTCCCTAGACTACATGAAAAGAGATATGGAAGAGCTCTCTGATCATATAGCCCAGGCAGATATGACCCTGACCCTGAGTAGCATCCTGCCATCACCAAGAATGATACCGCAGTATAAAGAAAAAAATTATCAATTTCAACAATTGGCTAAGCTTCTGGCATCATTTAAAGGGGATCCAGTGTCTGTCAGCCTGGGATGACATGCTCGACAGGCCCTGTTGCTTCGCAAGAGACAGCTTGCACCTGTCACCCCTAGGCTTTCGAATACTGGCCAAGGCTCTTGCTGCCCCCATAGTGCCTTTTTTAGGCAAGGCTCAAAAGTCAAACCCACCTCCATAAACAGCACAAATAAAAAAATGAGGGTTATGCTACTCAGTGCCAGGAGTTTAAATCTCAAAATGCACGCACTCAAAGCACTCCTCAGTATGGAGGACGTCGACATCTGTTCAGTAACTGAAACCTGGTTCAAGGCTCCACAGAGCACCCCAGCACTACCTGGCTACAACTCATACCACACATTTCGGCCAAAGAACATGGACCCAAACACAAAAGGAGGGGGTGTATCCATATTCATAAAGGATACCTACACCTCCAGATTAGTGGCGCAGCATGATACCTCCGAGATCATCCATGTGCAACTAACATCAGGCAAATCTGCAATACAAATTGTGGCCTGCTACAGATCACTCTCCATGGCCCAGGACCACCACTCCGCCTTTCTGGAGACACTGGAAAACATGAAGGTCCTACTGAACACCCTGATATTGGGCGATTTCAATTACCCTATGGCTAACTGGGAAAACTACTCAAGTACAAACTCCCAGGTACAGCGCTTCCTGGAATTTATCAACTCAAATGCCCTGGATCAGCTGGTAAACTCCCCTACCAGAGGTGTAAACATATTGGACCTGGTCATCACCAACATGGGCGACAGGTGTTAGAGGTCAACCCATCACTGGTTAGATCAGACCAAAAACTAATCATCACTCTGGATGTCCACACCACACCACCACCTCCAACCAAGGAAACCACAGTGAAAAACTTTTCTATAGCAAACTTCACCTTACTTAAGATGTAGGTGGTAAGTTTCACAGCCCCCATGCTAAAGGATAACAGTGTCCAAGATGCAGGTACCTTTACAAATGCACTCTATGAGCACCTACAAGGATGCATGGATCGTGCCATCCCTAGCAAAACCAAGACTCACTCCCCTAAGAGGAAACCAGTCTGGTGGACCCCTGCCATCAACAGGTATACAACAGAAGGAGGAAACTAGTTCAGAAAAAAAGCAAATCCCTTGAAGGAAAGACATCCCTGATCAGTATCAGTAAGAAACTAAGGTCCCTCATAAAATCCTCCAAGGCTAACTTCGAAAGAAAAATAGCCAAGGATTTGAAAGATAACCACAAAGCCTTCTTTAGCTATGTCAAGAATCTAAGTGGCAACTCACAGATATGCTCTGAGCTAGTGCAAAATAGCACAAAATATACTGAACCCACTGATACTGCCAACATCCTGGCAGATAGATTCAGTGCAAACTTCACCCCCCTCTCACCCCCAAAAGTGCCCACAACAATACCGGAAAAGTGTAGTGTCCCAGAAATCACAGATGCACAGGTGAAAACAGCCCTTTCAAAAGCCAAAAGTACAGTGTCAACGGGGCCAGATGGTGTCCCAGGCTGCGTCTTGCACGAACTACAGAATGAACTAACCCCCCACCTAAACACACTGTTCAACCTCAGCCTCTCCACAGGCTAGGTGCCCATAGAATGGTGCACAGCAATGGTTATTCCACTCCACAAAGGAGGGGCTACAACTGACCCTGGTAACTATCGCCCCATAAGCCTGACTAACCTGGTCTGCAAGGCTATGGAGCGCATCATCATGGAACTCATTAACAAAGACATTGGGAACCTCCAAACACTTGACCTGACCCAGTTCGGCTTTGTTAAGGGCAGATCATGCCTACTAAACCTGGTTGACATCTTCGAGATAGTCACCAAGGCCATAGATGAAAGGAAGGTAGTTCACACAGCCTACCTTGACTTCGCCAAGCTTTTGACAGCTTTCCCCACTCATGAATTATAGAAAAATTCACCAGCCTGAACATAAACCCCTACGTCATGAGATGGGTTGCCAACTGGCTTACAGACAGAACTCACACAGTAAGAATAGCAGGCTCCAGGTCCGACTCTAAACCAGTCACAAGTGGTGTCCCACAAGGCTGGGTCTTGGGGCCCCTACTGTTTGGCATGTACTTCTCAGAAGTACAGGCAAACATAGGAAGGCTATGGCTAACCAAGTTCACCGATGACTGCAAACTGGGAGCCATAATTGACTCTCCGGCTGACACGGACATTCTCCAAAAGGGCCTTACTGAGACGGACACCTGGTGTAAAAGTCATGGTCTCACGCTAAATGCCAAAAAATGCATAGTCATCCCGTTTGGGAAAAACAAAACACCCATGAATTACCAGATAGGTGGCAGCCCCCTTAATACAGAAGAGGTAAACCCATGTAGATAGTAATATCTCCTTTGACAATCATATTGCCAACGTAGTTAGGAAATCCTTCTATGTAGCCCATCTAATTACTAAAGGGTTTGCATCTAGAAATAAAGAGGTTATAGTGCCCCTCTACTCGTCACTCATCAGACCCATCATAGAGTACAATGCCTCGTTTGGGATGTACCTCACAAGACACTTCCAACAGCTGGAAAGACCATAAAAGTACCTCACCAAGAGGATTACTGGTCTCAAACATATGTCCTATGCAGCCCGACTGGAAAAATTCCAGCTGTATTCAGTGGCATATCACTTACTCAGAGGTGATCTCTGCCTGACTTACAAAGCCATGTCCAACTCAGAATTTATGGACATGCTCCACCTAAGGAAATCCAAGTCACTGCGAGCCACTCGCTCTAGTGAGCTAAACCTCACCACAACAATAAATAGAACATGCTGGAGGAATATATTCCTGTCAAAGAGACTCCCCATGCTTTGGAACAAAATTCCTAACTACATTAGGCAGAGCCCCTCACTAACACTCTTCAAGAGAAACCTTGACAAGTGGATGGGTAACAGAAAATACACCCCTGGGATCACTTCATTGGCTCTTCTTGAAAGAGGCTCAGTTAATTAATCAATGGGGTGGTGAAAGCTGACACACTCTGGCTAGGCTTATAAATACCCTCAGGCAGATAGCCTAGTGCCTACCTATGAACCTATATCTGCATCTGTTACATGAGATGCACAGACATATATATGGACAACATATAACATATGTCAAGCATGCACACACATAGATGTGGGGAAGTGAGACACAGTGATAGAGAGCAAGAGAGAGACACAGGAGGACACAGACAGCATGAGGTACACACACAGATACCATGAATGGCATACATTGATGTCCTGCTGTGGACAGTGGCATACCAGTTGTAAACAGTTGAACATGCCAGCATAAAAGGTGAGCTCTATTGTGTAATAGTACTGAGGTTGGGTTTATAATACCACATCACATGCATGTGTGTGTGTGTGTGTGTGTGTGTGTGTGTGTGTGTGTGTGTGTGTGTGTGTGTGTCCGAAGCTCTAAGTATAAGGAGACTGTTCACACTCAGTATACTTCACATTGCCCTACTTCACAAGATCTGCTGCTGTCATTCACCTTAGAAGTACCATTGGACACCTATCACTCCCTATAAGTGCTGTAGCATGTGCGATTGTGTAACACTATAATACAAATAACTAGATAAGTAGGGGTTCTAATCTCAATACTGGCAAGTGTGTGTCAGTTGTGTGTTTGAGAGTGAGGGAATGTTTGTTTGTTTGTTTGTTTGTAGGTGAAACAGTTTTAGGCCATTCCCACCACAACACTTCCCAGTGCCCCACTTTATCAGTCCTGCTGATGTCATTCCCCTTATCAGCACCTTTGGCCAGTTGTCATCCCAGAAAGCTCCATAGCACATGCGATAACTGTGTAACACTGTAGTACAAATCACTTGATAGGCAGGGGTTCTACTCTCAAATCCAGCAAATGTGTGTGTGTGTGTGTGTGTGTGTGTGTGTGTGTGTGTGTGTGTGTGTGTGTGTGTGTGAGTATATACGTGTGTGTGTATGTGTGTATGCTTGTAAGAAGAAGTATTTTGATATGTTTCCCACCTAGTGCCCCACTTTATCAGTCCTGCTGATGTCATTCCCCTTATCAGCACCTTTGGCCAGTTGTCAGCCCAGTAAGCTCTGTAGCACGTGCGATAACTGTGTAGCACTGTAGCACAAATCACTAGACAGGCAGGGGTTCTACTCTCAGATCCAGAAAATGTGTGTGTGGGTGTGTAAGTGTGTATGTTTGTAAGAAGAAGTATTCTAAGTTTCCCACCCAGTGCCCTACTTTATCAGTCCTGTTGATGGCATTCCCCTTATCAGCACCTCTGGCCATCTGTCAGCCCAGTAAGCTCAGTAGCACATGCAGTAACTGTATAACACTATAGTACAAATCACTAGATAGGCAGGGGTTCTAATACTGGCAAGTAAGTGTGTGTGTGTGTGTGTGTGTGTGTGTGTGTGTGTGTGTGTGTGTGTGTGTGTGAATCATATTGTGTGTGGGTTATACCATTTTGAGTTGTGTACCACTCTGTACACTTCCTATCACCCTACGTTACCTGTTGATGTCATTCACCTTAGAAGTACCTTGGGACAAGGTGAATTCCT
This sequence comes from Protopterus annectens, assembly GCF_019279795.1. Taxonomy (NCBI): domain Eukaryota; kingdom Metazoa; phylum Chordata; order Ceratodontiformes; family Protopteridae; genus Protopterus; species Protopterus annectens. The sequence continues at coordinate 1,097,719,759 of NC_056741.1, forward strand.
ATAAGCTCCGTGGCACGTCTGATAACTGTGTAACACTACAGTAGAAATAACTAGATAGGTAGGGGTTCTAATCTCAATAATGTCAACTGTGTGTGTGGGTTATACTATTTTGAGTTGTGTACCATCCTGTACACTTCCCATTACCCTACTTTACAAGGCCTGCTGATGTAATTCACCTTAGAAGTACTGTGAGGTAGTGGTTATGTCCCACGCATATAATCTATGTGGGGAATGTCATGTGTATGTAGCACTATACCACATTAACGTGGATATGTAGGTTTATGAATCTGTCCATTGCCAACTGTGTTTGTGTTACTGTATGCACATCCCCTGTGTCAGTCTTTACTGTGTGTATGCAAAGGATATATCATTTTGTCTCCCTGTTCCACCCTGTGAACTCAGGAATGCATACCACAAACTTGTCATGCACAGTAACATGCATGCCCTCTCCAACTGCATCAGGGTTAAGTGTATGGGAAAGAAATGGCAGTGGCAGCAGGTGCTGACACATGAATCTGTTGCAGTCAATCTAATGGTTAAGCTGGTGAGGGACCTACTGACAGTACTCCAATAACCTGCTCCACATGTATGAGCCTGTGGTACTACACATCACTGAGGTGACATGTCTGAAGGCTACCTTTCTGTGACAAGGGGTACATACGCCAGGTCACACTGTCTGACAACAGTGTCCATCAGACACTGTTGCATGCATACACACCTGGTAAACATACATATAAAGCTGTACCTTGGCTATGAAATGATTAGTGTATTTCCATTCTGCCATACTCCATGTTGGTAATGTCTGCAGAGCTACAGGCTGCAGACACACAGGCACCTGGAACACAAACAGAATACAGCATGTCAGACTACACTCAGTCAGTGGTACGAAATGCAACAATGCATCATGTCTAATAAGGTACATATACCTTTATGTGTACCCATAACAAATGCAAGTAGACAGCACCTTACAGAGTATTACATAGCTACACTGTACTATATCCCCCCTGTGCATCAGCCTCATATTAGCCTGTCCCTGCATCGAAGGTATGGATGACAGGGATATGGCACAGGTATCATTATATGCACAGGGTGTGGTGTGAGTTTGCCAGAGGCCTAGGCTGGGCCATACGGTTGACATCCATGTGTGTGTGTTTGGAGGGGTATCCTATAGATGGGCTGTGCAGAGGTGCTGTGTGTGTCTGGAGGTGACCTGCATGTGATGCATATGTGTGTGTGTGTGTGTGTGTGTGTGTGTGTGTGTGTGTGTGTGTGTGTGTGTGTGTGTGTGTGTGTGTGTATATGTATGCACACAGTCATGCCATGTGGCTGCCCTACACAGGGGTATGTTGGACACCTGTGGACCATACATGGCAAGGTGTCCAGTTCACCATCTCTGGCCATGGACACGTGAACTGATCCTGCCAGGGGACTCACTGGCACCACCATGCCTAAGGCCAGATGCACTACTGCTTCCTGATGATGACTGCTGCCTGTTGGATCCATGTCCCTGATGGGACCGGCCAGGACCACATGCCCATGGCCTGCTCAATTGTGATGTGAACTGCAACCTGCCTTCGGTAGTGCTGGTGACACTGGCACTACGGGAGTATGAAGGTGCACAGCCCCGTAGACTCTCAGCTGATGTTGGTGCTGACCTACATCCATGTGGCCAATGCCCATCTCCCACCACACACAAACATGCCACAAACATGCCTTGGCAATCCCTGACTGTGGCATGATTGTGCTAGAACATGTGGTGGGAGATGGCCAATGCCCATCTCCCACCACATGCTCTAGCACAAACATGCCACAGTCAGGGATTGCCAAGGTCTCACCCCACTGTCTATTCATGACCTCACTATTTTGGTGTGTGGCCTCAACAAGGTCATGTACGTAAACCAGAATGAGTTGCATCCACCACCCTGAGTATTTGTCTGGTGTTGCATTCACTACATGCCTGTGCATCCATGACAGCCTGAAACATGCATCTGGTGACACCTGCTGTGGCACTTGTGACAGTGGCTTAATGAGCGGCAGTCCTCCTGCAAGCACCCCTGTTCACCTGCCTGTGTGGGACCTTGCCTGCACTCTGGCTATGGCCAGTGTCTACGCTCACACCTGCCATAGTCATCACAATCGCCTATTCCATGCCACCACCTGCCAACTGTCCATCATGTGGCTGCTGGGGATAAGGCATGTGTGGGCATTGTGACTGTGTGCGGGGACATTGTGGATGACTGTGGGATGCCAACTGATAGCACAGATTCAGCACCTGACAACACCACCTGTGCCTGAATATGACCATCATCATTGCCAGAGTCTGCAGAGACACTGATATCAGATTCTGAGTGGGAGGGATCGTGACTACCATGACCACCTGTGGGGGAAAGACAACATATGTAAATTAATGCCTGCACTATACCGTTTGCTGCCAGACACACACACACACACACACACACACACACACACACACACACACACACACACACACACACGCACACACATACAGGCGAGGTGGCAGACAGGCATTACACAGACCTCACGATAGCCAACTGGTGACATTTACAACACAGTCAGACCACTGCATACACACCCTGGATAGGTCCTCAACATCATGCAGTGCAGCCCTTTCCACTTAATGTTACTATTTGTATACACCTCTATTATATGTGAGTAGTGTTAGTAGGGAATGGGTCTTCTGCACCCATGTACACATAATTGCTGTTCACCTGTATAGCACAGTGGGAACTCCTACAGAACATACCTCTCAACTGTGCAGAGTGCTGCTGAATGTCTACACGTGCGGCTCATATTTCTGGTCTGTTGGTCATAAATCCTGTGTTTGCCTGACACATTACTGGGATGATATGTGGACTGGTGTCACTATTTAATAACTTATTTTGAGTCTCACACTTCAAAACCTGCAGTACATGTATGTTACAACAGAACCGGTTACACTAACTACCTCCTAAGCTTACAATGGATATTATTAGTGTAGACATCCCTACTAACATGCCAAGCTTGTCTGACATATAACATGAGACCACAGAAATCATGTGATAACATTTTCCACCTTTAATGTGACCTATAATTTGCAGACTCTCCCTTGCAGAAGCCCTCAACTCTGTCAGATTGCAAGGGCATCACTTCTGCACAGGCCTCTTCAGGGCACATCACAGATTCTTTATTGGATGTATGTGTGAAATGTGGCTGGACCATTCCAAAACATTGACTATCTTTTGGTGAAGACATTCTTTTATGGATTTTGATGTATAGTATGGGTCATTGTTGTGTAGAAAGGTGCAAGTCCTCTCCATTCACAGCTTTCTAGCAGACACATGAAGATTTTGGGTCAAAAGGGACTGGTATTTTTAACTGTTCCTAATCCCCTCCACCTTGGCTAAAGACCCACTTCCAGCTTTGAACAACAATCCCAAAGCAGGACACTGCCATCACCATGCTTCACTATGGCGATGGTGTTCTTTTGGTGAAGCACAGTGTTGTTCTTGTGCCAAACAAACCTTTTGTTATTGTGGCCAAAAAGTGCAACCTTGGTCTGATTACACCATAACACATTTCCCCACATGCTATTCGGGAACCTGATGTATTTTTCTTGAGAAATTTGCCAGACCTGGATGTTGTTCTGTGTGTGACAAGGCTTCCATCTTCCAAACCTACCCCATAACCCAGACATGTGTAGAATAAGAGAGATTGTTGTCACATGTAGTACACAACCAGCACTTGCCAGTGATTCCTGCAACTCCTGTAGTGTTGCTATAGGTCTCCTGACAGTCTCCCTGACCAGTTTGGGTCTTGTCTTTTCCACACATTTGGAGGGATGTCCAGTTCTTTGCAATGTCACTGTTGCCCCATATTTCCACCACCATTTGATGACTGTCTTCACTGTGTTCCATGGTGTATGCAATGCTGTGGAAATGTGTGTGTACCCTTCTCTGGGCTGATACCTTTCACAAATGACTTTCCTTTGCTGATTCGTAAGCTGTATGCAAACTATGGCTGTTGCTGTAGCAGGCAACTGAGTAAATTTAGCATAATCCTGGTAGGACAGCTGACCGTTATTTGCTGTAAATCAAAGAGTCTCTGTAATTGATGGCAGGTGTGTACCCAAGAAGACGTAATGCTGTAATAATATTGAAAGCTGCTTCAATGCAGTATTAGCTTCAGCCTGTGCACACGTATGCAGCTAGCTTCTTGTAAGTTTTTTATATGTCATAATTCTTCCCCTAACATATTTGTTTGTTTTACAATTGAATTGTATAGGTTATAGGTCACATGAAAGGTTGGAAGGGTTTGGAAATGTTTTATTGTTCTCTCATGTTTGTATATCACAAATACCTGGCATTCTAACAGGTGTGTGTACACCATTTATATGCACTGTATAACACTAATTTATAAAATACGTCCCTAGTTTTGGGATTTCATCCCCCCATTTTGTCAGTCTTTGTCCAGATTTCTTGCAATGACAGGTTGTGAGGTATGCTACAGATATGTGACATCTCCTGAAAATAGGCCCCTGTGATGACCACTGTGATGCAATGCAGTTAACCCCACCATATGTGAACATGCAGATATTGCAAAATGGCTGAGAGTAACAGTTATGTGCATGGTCACATGCATGACCTTAACATGCCTGGGGTAATGGTGAGCCAAAACAGGAAAATCCCATACTCACCGGCTTCAGGCTGCTGTCCTACATGAAGACCAGAGAGACCTATGTAGTTGTGGGGAAGAGGTATTGTCAGCAGACTTACATTTGGCATTGGTACAACATGAATGCTACGTTTCTGCACAGGTACAGTACAAGCTATGATAGCACACAATTTGCTGTCCCTCACCATAGATGTGCACTTGTGTGCACTACTAAACCTCACCCACAAATGCAGTTTGAACTGACATATGTATCTAGATACTCTATAGAAAACAATATGACTGCTACATGATTAAATTGATGTGCACTGTGGCCTTACCTGGACACTCCTCACCTGTTGCCTGGGTGCCACCCACCTCCACGACTGGTGTCTCATGTGTTGGCTGTTGTGTGGGGGCTGCCCCAAAGTTGGCAAAGAGCTCCTCTGTTGCCATAAGTGGGACCTGTGTGGCTGGACCCCCACCTGCAGCAGTACGGTCCCTGGCCACTGCAGCAGCCCTTTGCCGGGCACAACATATCAGGTCAGTTCGTTGATGCCTGACCTGATCGTATGTGAAGCCATGGTGACCCAGGGTGTTCATTCTGTGGACAAGTTTGTCCCACAGGGCAGTCCGTTCCTGCAGGTTTTGTCAGCTCTGGCCGAACAGCACCACATGATGCTGTATTATTGCATCAGTGATAGCTGCATTCTCCTCTGCAGTGTAAGCTGGCTGACGCTGCATGCCACCTGGAAGACAAAAACAGGGAAACACATCACAGCACCTCAGACATTGCCCAGAGTTATTTACAGAGCCAGCACATCAACATTGCCTATCATTAGCCACCACTTACAACCTCATCATCCACTGTCATCTATCAGCACAGTATGAACCTGCATTGCACTCCTGGTCCTGATGTGCCATGTTCCCCCCAAGGAGGGCCAGTACATTGCATAAACCACCATTCATCATTCACGTTTGTGTAGAGGGATGACAGTGGCCATCTTCCTTGCAGATGGGATGTCAATGGTGCTCAGGCTTTGCTTGCATACAGTGTGTAATGGAACTGGAAGCATATACCTGAGTTCATGTAGGATGCAGACAAGAATGTTATCAGGTCCCATGGAGACTTGCTTTTGTTGGCTTTGATTAGGCAGTATGCACCTGCTCCCTGATGATGAGGGAAGGGGTGCGGGTGCTGTGCATATCCATCTATACTGATGGTGAGCCAGGGGATGATGTTTGCAGCAGTTTGGCTATAGCTATGGTGTGTGTGTATGTGGTGTGATTGACCACCAGTACAGGGTGGATTGGGTTGTTGCCTCTGAGATTGCAGACATACGTGAAGACAGCCTTGTGACTGCCCTTGGTGGATGTGTCCAATTTGTACTCATAGTTAGTCTTACAGTAATCCACCTGTGACCTTATATGCTCATTCAGACAAAGGTTGACTTGTTGCCAAGTTGGTGCCTGCTCCAACTTTGCCCTGTACAGCCAATATAGTGACCAATTTTGTGGGTTGTGTATTGCTGCTGTCCAGCAAAGGGGGTTACTCTACTTTGGTGGAGACAGGTTTTACAGGTAAGGTATTGCTGCGTCCATACAGCTATGTCAGTGGTCATATAACTGTTTGTAGTAGGCATGGACACAAGGTCAAAACACAGTTGGACACCTCTCCAATTTCAACCTGATAATCATGCTTATTCTAGTACCCAAGTCTGTGTCAGAGCAATGCAACAACCAGTAGTTGTAGAAATCTAACTGTTGGATGCACAGAAACTGAGATTACACATGTGTACAACATGTACAGCTTATTTACCTGATATTTTGCATCTCATGTCTGTTGTTATGAGGCAGCCAGGTACACCTACTCATACATACATGTGCACAGGTAATACCTGATATACATTTCTGTTCTATGTCAGTATGGCAGACTGTATTTACACTCTTGCTGCTTGGTCATTCCTGTCAACCTGTTAAAGTAGGACATCTGGAGGACGCCACATATACATGGGGGGGGGGGGGGTAATGGGCCAAAATTAGTGATACTTTCTTAACATTGCTGTAACACACTTAAGTCATTTGATAGCACAGTAGCCTTTGCATTCACAGACATACCCTGGAGGATGTCAGATGCTCCTATGGTAGGAAGAGAGGATAAATGCTAGGAGTGTGGTAGTGAGGGTAGGAACTTTTACTTTTGGCAGTATGACTGGTATGGGGACAGAGCTAGCTCATATGATGGACAGAAGGAAGGTTGATATATTGTGTGTGCAAGAGACCAGATGGAAGGGGGTAAGGCTAGGTGTATTGGAGTCAGGGCCAAATAGTTCTATCATGGTGTGGATGGGAGGAGAAATGGTGTAGGGGTTATCCTGTAGGAACAGTATGCCAAGAGTGTTTTTGGAGGTGAAAAGAGTGTCGGATAGAGTGATGTTTATGAAGCTGGAAATTGATGGTGTAATGATGACTGTTGTTAGTGCATATGCTCCGTTAGTTGCATGTACAATGGATGAGACAGAAAGATTTTGGAGTGAGTTGGATGAAGTGGTGATGACTGTACCCAAGGGTGAGAGAGTGGTGATCGGAGCAGATTTCAATGGGCATGTTGGTGAAGGGAACAGAGGGGATGCAGACGAGATGGGTAGGTATGGCGTTAAGCAAAGGAATGCAGAAGGTGAGATGGGGGTGGAGTTTGCAAAAAGGATGGTCATGGCTGTGGTGAATACATATTTTAACAAGACAGAGGAGCATAGGGTGACATACAAGAGTGAAGGAAGATGCACACAGATGGAATATCTCCTATGCAGGAGGGCCTGTTTAAAGGAGATTGGAGACTGTAAAGTGGTGACAGGGGAAAGTGTAGTTAGGCAACATGGAACGTTGGTATGTAGGATGACACTGGTGATCAGGAAGAGGAGGAGGAGTGTTAGGGCAGCACCCAGGATCAAATGGTGGAAACTGAAAAAGAGTGATTGTGAGACTGAGTTCAGGGAAGAGTTAAGACAGGCAGTGGATGGTAGTGCAGAGTGTGTAACTACAGCAGAGCTAGTAAGGGAGATGACTAGAAAGGTGCTTGTGTGACATCTGGACAGAGGAAGGAGGACAAAGAGACCTGGTGGTAGAATGAGGAAGTACAGGGGAGTATACACAGAAAGAGGTTGGCGAAGAAGAAGTGAGATTGTCAGAGAGATGAAGAAAGTAGACAGGAGTATAAGGAGATGAGGTGCATGGCAAACAGAGAGGTGGCAAAGGCTAAGTATGAGGCATATGAAGGGTTGTATGAAAGGTTGGACACAGGATGGAGAATAGGACCTGTACCAGTTGGCTAGACAGAGGGACCGAGCTAGGAAGGATGTACACTAGATAAGGGTGATAATCAATAATGAGGGAAACATACTCACAAGCAAGGAGATTGTGTTGAGCAGATGGAAAGAGTACTTTGAGGGGCTGTTGAATGAACAGAATGAGAGAGAGAAGGTTGGATGATGTGGGAATGGTGAATCAGGAAGTAAAACGGATTAGCAAGGAGGAAGTAAGGATAGCTATGAAGAGGATTAAGAATGGAAAGGCTGTTGGGCCAGATGGCATACCTGTGGAAGCATGGAGGTGTTTAGGAGAAACGGCAGTGTCTCTTTAACTAGATTGTTTAATGTAATCTTGGAAAGTGAGAGGATGCGTGAGGAGTGGCGAAAAAGTGTTTGCGTACTGATTATAAGAATAAGGGTGATGTGTAGAGCTGTAGTAACTACAGAAGGATAACACTGATTAGTCACAGCAAGAAGTTATGGGAGAGAGTACTGGAAGCTAGGTTAAGAAGGGAGGTGAGGATTAGTGATCAGCAGTATGGTTTCATGCCAGGAAAGAGCAGTACAGATGTGATATTTGCTCTGAGAGTGTTGATGGAGAAGTACAGAGAAGGTTGGAAGGAGTTGCGTTGTGTCTTTGTGGACTTAGAGAAAGCAAATGACAGAGTGCCTAGAAAGGAGTTGTGGTATTGTATGAAGAAGTCAGGAGTGGTGGAGGAATCTGTAAGAGTGCTACAGGATATCTACAAGGGTGGTGTGACAGCAGTGAGTTCTGCAGTGGGAGTGACAGGTGCATTTATGGTGGAGATGGGATTATATCAGAGATCAGCTCTGAGCCCTTTCTTATTTGCAGTGGTGATGGACAGGTTGATAGACAAGATCAGACAGGAGTCCCTGTTGACTGTGATGTTTGCAGATGACATTGTGATCTGTAGTGAGAGTAGGGAGCAGGTTGAGGAGACCCTGGTGAGGTGGATATGCTCTAGAGAGAATGATGGTCATCAGGACTAAGACAGAATATATGTGTGTGAATGGGAGAAAGGATAGAGGAATGGTGAGGATGCAGGGAGTAGAGTTTGCAAAGGTGGATGAGTTTAAATACTTGGGATCAACAGTTCAGAGTAATGCTGAGTGTGGGGGAGAGGTGAACAAGAGAGTACATGGAGGATGGGGAGGGTGAAGAAGAGTGTCAGGAGTGATTTGTGATAGACGAGTACCATTAAGAGTGAGAGGGAAGGTCTACAAGATGGTAGTGAGACCAGCTATGTTATATAGGTTAGAGACAGCGGCACTAACAAAAAGGCAGGAGTCAGAGCTGGACATGGCAGATTTAAAGATGTTAAGATTTGCACTGGGTGTGATGAGGGTGGACAGGATTAGGAATATGTATGTTAGAGGGTCATCCCAGGTTGGATGGTTTGGAGAGAAAGCCAGAGAGTAGTGGGATTATGTTGGTTTGGACATTTGCTGAGGAGGGATGCTGAGTATATTGGGAAAAGGATGGTAAGGATGAAGCTGCCAGGTAAGAGGAAAAGAGGAAGGCCTAAGATAATGTGTATGGATGTGGTGCTAGAGGACATGCAGATGGTTGGTGTGACAGAGCAAGATGCAGAGGACAGGAAGAAATGGAGACAGATAATCCACTGTGGTGACCCCTAACGGGAACAGCCAAAAGAAAGAAAAGGAGATGTTGTAATTCCAGACTTCACAGTTTGCCAATAATTTGCCAGACATAACACAACTCTATGAGTAAATGACTACAAATGTGAGGCACACATATGGTGAGTGTGCATAACACTGGATAGTTGAATGGTATGAGCTCAGTATATCACATGATGTTCAACACACACATCTGCAACAGTATTTCACTATGCAAATACCCTGTATAAGTTTCTCACATTTCTGAGATAAACATGTATATCATAGTTGTATTCACAATTAACATATGGATATCTACGACATCCCATTAGCTGGCCTAGCAGTGTCACAGTCAGTATTGTTCAACACACACTCCAGTAGTAGTCATATGTGAGCCATCCTTTCCTGGGGTGACTCAGGGGCCTGAGCTGTGATCTATGTCACTGCAGACAGACCCAGATGCTATGGCCATAGGTTCTGATCAGCAATATATCAGTACAGCAAGTCTTGCTGAGACATATTTGTTGAACTTCCTATTTCCCATTATTACATACCCCCTACTGCATTTCATTACATGCTTACTTGTTTTACATACCTTTTCTTTTTTTTCCAAGTATGTTTGGTTTGATTCCAATATGTGTTGTTTGGTTTCTTTGTCTGTCTGTCTGTGTGTGTGTGTCTGTTTTGCATTGGCAGCAGATTGCCTTTTGTAGGCAATGCTCATGAGCAGCTGATGGCCTGTGCACCAACTGGTGTCCCTCACTTGCTAATTGCATGCAGAACAGCTGTGGTGTTATTCCTATAGCCAATGGCATGGCAACACACTCCTATAATTGATTATTTCATGTGGGCATTGCCCCTTTTTCTTGCTTGTGAGGAGGACTTCATGGAGGTGTGTGAACAACAGCATCACAGAGGGTAGTTGGAAATACCTCTTACAATGAAAACTGTGGAGACAGCCCAACAAACTGGGGGAGAATGTTTTAGGGACAGAATGTAAGTATTGCTGTTATACAGCTGAATTAATGTTAGTTTAACAGGGTTTGTGTGGACATGGCTTTTCTGTGTGATTGTAAGTCTGACAGTGTTATGTGGATGACATAACTCTCAACTGTAGGGCTATCCGCAGAATGGCCAGATTTTGGACTCTCGTGTTTGGTGTGTTCTTCAGGCATTTTTTGTCTTTGGAAAATCTGTAGCATACTGTGGGGATTGCAGTCAGTAAATGGTATCATCCATTTGTGTTTCTGACTTCATATCCCTCAGAAAAGATATGTGACAACAAACCCTGTTACACCAGCAACTGTCTCAGTTTATAACAGCAATATTTCACATATGCCCCTGTTTTGGGGCCTCTGTCCCCAAGTATGTCAGGCTTTGTCCATATGTCATGCAGTAAGAGGTTGATAGGTAGGGTATATCATTATTTAGTGCCTTCATTCCTGATACCATCCCAGTGATGTATCAGGATGCCAGACATGTTATGTGTAAGAGGCCTTATATATGAGGACAAAGCCTGGACATTGTGTGGGACTCTGAACAGTTGAGATGTCTGTGCAATTCTGGCAATTGTTGACAGACTGTCAGAATTGTGTAGCAGTGTAATGTGTCAATGTTATTCAGCCTGTGTAGGGAGGGAGGGTAGATGTATGTGTTATGGGTCCTTTTCTATCTGCCTGTGCATGCTGCTCCAATTTCTGTTGGTCTATCGACTGTATATGTTTGCAGGGGCAGACTGGGACATGTCCCATACCATGGTCAGGCATCATACTACAATGTGAATTAGGCCAGTATATGTAGGAGTAGTGTGTGAGTGGCAAACATGTTGAGATGTTTTTGTTCACACAGTCCTTATACTGTACTGTTCATTTGGCTTACCAGTATGCCACTGTGACTGTGGTGAAATTGGTTGTGGGTATGCACTTTCACACTGGTGTCTGTTTTTTAGTGCTGTTACATCCCTGTAGTGCATGATATATTTGAAAATACATGTGCAAGTACCCATAGCGGATTTAGGTTAATGCTGTGTCAGTCTGACTGTAGTTTGGACAATGCTTGGTGACATGTTTAGCAGTTGAGGGTAGTTTCTCTAATGTAATGTTATGTCTAGATATTTGTAGGATGTACTGTTGCCAGGCTCCCATAAGTGTTGTGTATTTCTGACACATTAGTGGGATGATGTGAGGACTTAAGTCACTAACTAGTGAGAAGTAATTGAGTGTTCGACTTGTGCTAGTTCAGTCAATATATGTTAGGAAAGACAGGAGGGTGTTACTGCAGCAACTGTGTCAGCTTATCTACTACAGTATTTCAGCTATGTCCCTATTTTCATGGCTTTCTCTCCCCTCTTTGTCAGGCTTGGTCCAGATTTGTTGCACTAAGGGGTTCTGAGCCTACCTCTCGACTGGCCAGATTGTTTCAGAATGTCCAGGTTTATTACTCATATTTCTGGTCTGTTCCACAGATTCATTATTTTTATTTCCCTGGTATATCACTGTGATGATCTGAGGATTTCTGTCAGTAAATGATGACATACATTTCAGTTTCAGAACTCACATCCTTCAGAACTCACATCCTTCAGAACATGTATGCTGAAACAAATCCTGCCACTCTGGCAACATTCTACATTTATAAGAGCAATATTTAAAATATGTCTCTAGTTCTGGCCCATTGTCCCCCCATTTGGACAGCCTTTGGCCAGATTTCTTGCACTAAGAGGTTGAGAGGTTGAGAGGTATGCTTCTTAGGTATAAAACGAACTTTGAACAACTTCGGTCAAAACCGAAAGTAACTTTAAAACGATGCTGGATACTAAGTGACTGGATGTGAACTAAAAGTAACCACACAGCCAAATGTAATTTTAGCGCTTTCTTCCACACTTTATTTTTATCGTGAACTTCCTCAGAAAAACCAGGAAGCCTCCCAAACTCCTGGTTTTTATACTTACAAAACAGGAAATGATGTAACTTTACTTGTACAGTTGATAATCAACATTCTAATAAATATTCTTATGAATACATATCCAAAAGAAATATCATAATATTTTGTAAAAATCATTTCTATGTAAAAAGTATGTACCATATAGATTAAACATTGTTCTACAAATTTAAAAATATTTGAACACTATCTAATATACAAAAATAAATTGTTATAATAAGTACATAAAATCGTTGGTTGAAATAAGTTGAAAAAAACTAAACTGAATACTAATGAAAAAGTGTACAAAGTGTTCAAACACCATGACGTTAGTGTTCTGAATATCATAAAGTAAACCCAATTTAAATGCATATATAGGGGAGTGTTTGTGTGAGTGTGTTCTGTCGTGCGTGTGCGTGTGTGTCTGTGTGAGGGTGTGTGTGTGTGTGTGTGGTGGGGGGAATGTATAGAGAAATGGAGACATTTATGCATATAATTATGTACACAAGTGGTGAAAAGGGGGCACTCAGAGGGGAAAACCATATGAAAGATAGCTAGGGATGTGCAGGATAGGTGTAGGGAAGGTCCATAGCTGTCCATTTCTTATACAGCAACAGCTATGCATTTGTACAGCATTTGGAGGTGAATTTGGACACTCAACCCCAGAGAGAGGGGCGAGGACAACAGAAATGTGTTGTCAAGCCAATTGGACTGGATTACATGTGTCCAGTGGACATGTGTGGAAAATAGACATCTGTGTATAAGATGATATTTTTTGGGGGACATATGCCTTTTTCTTTTTTTAATGTGAGAGTGGGATGTTGGGGAAGGATTGTAGGTATGTCTGGGGAGGTGGATTGGGTAGGGAGACAGACAAGACAGATAAGGCAGCAGACAGGGGTGGTATATGACACATGGGGGGGTAAACACATTTGACGGGGAGGGTTGTTGGGAATCCAAAACCCATGGGCCCCCATATCATTAAAGTGGGGCTGAGATCCCCACCCATGGGCAGTCACCACTGCACCTTCACGGCCCCAAAGGTGGCTGTGCTGGGGGCTGTACAGGAGGGGTGGCCTGCCTCTCAACGTGTGCTAGGTGGCCCTCAATCTGGTGCAGCTGCTCTCCAAACTCAGATTGAAGAGTGCTATGCACCAAGCCTTGGACTAGACTGCGGGTGACGGCCTCCTGCCTGAGCCTGCTCCTGGGGGGGTGGGGGACAGGTCCCGTCCCTTGCGGCAGTTCCACCAGAAGGTGGTGCAGGATCAGCAGACGAGGGAGATCTGGGTTGGGTTCCAGACATGCTGGGGCCTGGTGCCATGGCCAGATGAGGTGGGACAGGTGGATCTGCTGGGATCTGCCTTCCCAAACACGCTATGGTGTTTTTGTTTTACAAAATATGTTGGTTAGTCATGAACAACACATTTCAAGATTAGTTATAACAGCATGCATGGGTGTTCCAATTAACACCATAAAACAAATTTGAAACAGTTGCATAGCAAACAGAACACATGCATAAATGGAACAACAGTATGCATTGTAACAGCATGTCAGTAACACTGAGGGCAAAAGGCCACCAACAATGGTATTTGAACAAGATATGTTAACATGCAAGCAATCAAACATATTAACAATAATAGAACACAAGCCCCACCATAGGGTTGGAGCACAACATACCGGTAAGTATATAAGTAATAATTGTAGATGCAGATGGGGAGGGAAACAGAAAATCCATTATCAACTGTTTATGCTTCTATTTTCCACAACAGTACAGCTCAATACTCTATGGGTCTGCCCTCACTTTACATCTACCTATGGCCATAACTTCTGTAGTACAAACATACCTATTAAATTGTCAGCCTGGAATGGTATGAGGCAAACTGTAACAACTCTGGGTACTTGACTAGAGGGGACTCGTACATGTCAGGGTTACATATCTGGCACAGGAGGGGTACCCTGAACTGCTGTTATGTGAGTGTGCTACAGGCATACGTCAACTGGTTTCCTATCTGCATCCAGGATTATTTGCAGCAGTGACCACTAGCCATGTCAGCATGACACCTGAGAGACATGTATCGGAAACATATCTCTCAATGTTTTAGAGCATGAGATCTGAACAAAACCATATATAAGAGTGGGACAAAGGCCCATAAATACGGACAATTTTTAGATATTGCTCTTACAAACTTAGAAAGTTGATAAAATAACAGGTTTTGCATTTGCATGGCTTTTCTGATGGATATGACATCTGACAATTGTATGTCTATCATTATTTTCTAACTTCAGTTTATAATGGTTTGCCACTGATTTGCCATGACACCACTACTTTTTGTAAGACGGACCACAAATCTGAGACAAATATCTGGACATTCAGTGAATATCTGTACAGCCAAGAGGTATGATTTGGGAAGAGTGCATATTGTATGTACCTACCCTGCTGTCATTTGCAGGCATGTGGTGGGACAATTGAACAGTTGTACACAGTTTATTAGTATATCCTTCATACAGCTACTGGCAACATTTACTTACCTATAAAACCTGTGGGGAAAATATCTGTTAACACTACCTGACTGTTTTTACATTTATTCCTGATTCCTTGTGTGTAGATATGCACACATCTTAGTACCACTCACTGGATTTGAACCATGGCTGGGTATGAAAAAGTAACAACTAAGCTATTTCTCATCATACTGAGCTACTACGAACCTACTGTTTATTGCTTCAGTGGTTTCTGCCTAATAGTCTCTTGGTTAGACAGTCTGAACTTGTAATTCTGTAATGCATGCATGCCAGATAGTTACTGTACTGTGCATTACTCATTTGGATTACTACAACCTGGAAAGCAAAGGTTAACACATGGCAATGTTGCATTGTACACACATTGACACTTGACATATTACTATTCAAGGTTCAGAGCTTAGTGCAGTATATATTTCACATTTAATTTATATCTCATTTTATAGCTACACCATCTATGGTTTCTCCTAACAGCTTGTTCACAGATGCACCTCAGTTAATATATGCTGTCACAGCCATATTTGCTGTGAAGAACCTGTATACATTCTATATATGTCTACAACAACATACCAGAATAAACACAACAGTTTGTTTAAAGGTCTTTATTGTACTTCAGTATTCGTCAGTCATACTTTTTTATTTATTCAGTTCACACAGTATCAGTATACCTACTAGCAGTAAGCAATGTACTCTTTCATAGCTATTTTAACAACATACTGCAAACTAGATTTGTACTCACCAGCCTGTCAGTGCAGCTTCTGCAGTCTGTCACCGTGGGCTTTGATGTTTGCAGCTCTCTCTGCTGCAGCTGTAGGGGAGGAAAAATACACATTATGCATATCTGTCTATCACATTCTCAGGCTAGTATTTGCTACAGACTACTTTATAGTGATACTTACACACTACTCGAGCATTCTGGGCCCATCCATCTTGGATCCACTGGTCCAAGAGCGCCCATTTCCTACGCTTTAGGTCGGCATAGTGGTGCTGTACCTGCTCACCAGTCCAGGGGATGCCAGTAGCACTGGTGATGTTACATGCAAGATGGTCCCAGGCCTCTGGTTTGTATTGGGAGCCCTGGTATTAGCCCTTAAGAAGTGTCTCATCATGGTTTTTAACTAGGAGTCCAGCCATGACCCTGGACTCCCGAATGCTCCAGCACTGTATCCGAAAGCGCACTCCCTCTCCTACGCCAGCCTTTGTATCTGCACAGATGGACTTTAACAGATTATGGCTGTATTCCCACCTGTGCCATTTAAATAGTGTGATATTCCCGCCCTTTGCTGTCACTGGAACATTTTGAAAAGGTTAAGCTCCACTAAGCAGTGCGCAAATCTGCTAAGCCAGTTTTAACACTGCTTAAAGGGGAAGTTGTTGAGCAGTGTTTAACTGTGCACAAATCCACTTAGCTAAGCTACCTGCTGCTTAGCATTCACGTCTTAGCAATGGTTACACTTGGTAAGCATAGATGAGCATTGTTAACCATTGCTCACTTTTAATTTTTTAAATATATCAGAGGACTGATTTCATTTGTTAAGTGTATATGATATACTTTACATGACATCCCTCTATGTGATTTCCTTACATTGGCAAGGGGTGTGACTATACTGTATGGGGCACTTATGTGTACATGGGTGGTTTCACATGTTATATGCACTCACACTACGTTGTACACCAGCTACACTACCCTGGTTGACAAAAAACAGTTGCTACATAACTTAAGTTCACAAAAATAATTTTAACACTACTTTCCCATATAAAAAAAAAGTTGCCTGTCTTGGTACTCAAACCATGAACACCTGCATGTAAAGCCAGGACTCTAACCACTACACTATCTCAGCTTAGAAATTTCTCCTCTATATTTGTATTTATCTCCTATGGGATGTTGACGCTATGGTAAGCAGAGGGCCATAATGTGCACACCCGCTTAGCTACGCTTAAACATTCCTTATCCAAGAAAAAAATTATATTATTATTATTATTATTATTATTATTATTATTAATATTATTATATCATTATGTTATTTAAGTGAGTATTGTAGTGTTCTGACAAGTCATTGAGGACTGCAAAAGGGAAATAATGGCATGCATTTGGCTTTCAGGTTCTATTCTTCAGAGATACCTGCTAATACATATCCTGTTTTCTATCAACTTTCTAAGTGTGTGAGGGCAATTTTTCAGAAGTGTCCCTATTTTATTGTCCCCCCCATCACTTGTGCCTTTGTCCACATGGACTGATGTCAGGGAACATTGGCATACATTTGCTTTCAGACTTCAATCCTTCGGTAATTCAAGCTAATGCATGACCTGCTTTCTATCAACTTTCTAAGTTTGTGAGGGCAATATGTATGATGTGTCCCTTTTCAGGGATTTATCCCCCATTATTTGTGCATTTGGACACATTTCCTGCATTAGAAGTTTGCGGAGGTGTCATATGGCACTTTTACAATGCAGGGCGTGTGTCACAGAACCTGACACACACCCCCTGCATTGCTTTCCTGATGCAGTGTGCATTTCAGTGTCCACGGACACTGAAATTATCATTTATTTCATTTTAATGCCCCCGGACACTGAAATACTGGCATAATATTATAGTAATTCTCGAATATTATGTCAGATCCTATTAGAAAGTGCCATACAGCATTTTCTGAGTGCAGGGGTTGTGTTCAATGTCTGTGCACTACTTGAACATGCCCACTGCACTCGTTCATGGTTCATGTCCATGTAGGTTGAACAGCAGCGCACCTTCATGAATATGCAAGGAGAGCTGCTATGCTATATGGACACAAACCATAGTGCTATCCCTGCATGGAGTTTATTGAATCCCAGAGAGTTTCAGTTTATCTTTGAAAATATGTGCATTACTGAGGAGTCAGTAGAGTGGAGAGCTCTGTTGGTAGACTGGAGTTATACCACTTAAGTCAGGACATTTTTCAGAGTGAAAGACTAATTTCCTTACAAACTAAAGTTGAGAGTAGGTGAGAATGTGACATAGCCCAAGCCAATTCATGTACCTGAGAGCAATAGAGTGATGTGTGGAGTACAGCTTCTTGGAAGCAAATACGGCTATTTTATTATAGCATTGCTCTTGTTTTGTTGTCAGTGTAGACAGAAAGTTGGTGAAAATATGAGAGGCATCAGAAGTGTAGACGGCAGGTTAGGTAGGTGCATGTTATTCCAGCTGCTTTCAGTCAGATGCTATTTGGCTCTATATAGGAGACCTAAGTTCTGGCGTGTTTTTTTTTTTTTGATTGCTTACTGGATGAGGAAGTTGAATGTTATAATGTTGTCTTCTATAACCCATAGTAATTTAATAATTTAGTAATTGAGACTTCCTCAATATTTATGTTATTTGCAGACGTGATTTGAAAGTTAGCTTTTCACTTGATGTGAGACTTAGGAGTAAAAAGAAGAGGAGAAGTTTTATCTTTTTTCTGAAAGTTGTTTAATTATTGGGTTAAGGATTAGGTCTGATTTTACTAGCCAGTTTTCCGTGGAAGGGGATGATTTATTGTTTGAGCTGTTGTAGAAGAACATGCTTTGGGTAAAGCTGATAATGGCTGTATCATCGGCGTATTGGACTAGTCTGGTGTGTTTTGAGGCAGTGCATAAATTATTGATAAATATGTTAAACAGGAGTGGTCCCAGTATGGAGCCTTGGGGAGCACCAGTTGACACTGGTAAAAAGATAGAAATGCTAGATTGCCATTTAATACCTTGGGATCTGTTGAATAGGTAGCTGTGGAACCAGGAGAGACTGAAGTAGGACATATCAAAGGAGGCAAGTTAGTGGAACACTTTATTATGACAGACAGTGTCAATTGCTTTAGATAGGTCTGAGAAAAGGGCAGATAGAATATTACCTGTATTGTGACTATGATTAATGCTGTTAGAGAAGTCTGTTAGTGCAGTAATGGCACTGTGGTTTGATCTAAAGCTGACGATGAGTGGGAGAGATTATTGGCAAGAATGTGTTTGAGGAGTTGAGAATGGATGTATGTTTCTAACATTTTTGATAGAGGGACTATGGCTATGGGTCTATAGTTGGTAAGATCAGCTGTGTTCCCTCTTTTGTGTAGGGGTAGGATTAATGGCTTCTTCCATAGGGAGGGGACATAAGACTGTTGAAAGAATCTGTTAATGAGTATTGACATGGGTAGGCAAAGCCATCTGTTGCAATTTTTAGGAGGTGCTTTTCAATGACAGAGGTTAGGACAGTGTTGATGGAGAAAGTATTATGGCTGCCACTAACCTGGATGTTAAACTGAGGTGAATGGTTAATATAGCGGTTTATGGTTTTGTTGAAGAGGGAGTTAAATAATAAAGCAGTATTATCTGAGTGTATGTCTGGGTATGGAATAGCCTGCTGTATTCTGCCTGGTAATGAAAGTTTTTCAGTGGCAATCCAGAAAGTAATAGGATTTTTTGTGATTGTTTTGTTAAGTTAAAATAGTGATGTATTTTATCATTTTTAATTTTTATTTTGGCTAGATTATGAAGGTGTCTGAAGTTTTGGAGATTTTCCTGCATTTTGTTAACTTGCCACACTTACCATGCCTTATCCCTATCCTGAATTGATTTTTGGTTTTTGCAGATAGCCAGGGACAGTGTTTTATTTGACATTGTTTCTGCTTATGGGTGCCAGTTTGTTCTGAATATTGAAGAAGGTAGGATTAAATAGTGGACTGCATCATCTAGAGGAATGATTTTGACAGTATTCCTGTTTATTGAAGTAAAAATGGTGATAAAACGTCCTTTATTAAAGTTTGTTAAATTGTGTACTTCTTTAACATGATATTGCTTGGGCTGGGGACTAGTCTGTTTAAAGATTGATAAATGATCATTAAATATATCTGGTCAGGTGCCTGAAGATGAAATTTTATTAGGTGCATTTGTTAGAAATTAGTGTATTGTTGATTTTTTCCTGTTTGACTTGTTGAGTCAGGTTGGAGTATGAATGAGTTGTATGTAACTGTATAAATTTAGTGACAGTAAGGTAGAGTCAGAAGTGAGGGAGAGGCAGTCTATGTTTAAGTCACCCAGTATTATTGTTTCATGGTTAATATTTGATGTAATTCAGGACAGGAATTTTCTAATGTGTTACTGTTGTCACCAGGAGGGCTACATACAGTTATGATGCAGAGGCTCTTTCTTGTCATTTTATCTAAAGAGGGAGATATGTATATCGGCATTATTGAAAGTGGGGGAATATTTGTGTAGAGAAAGAGTTACACGATGTTATAATATATTATAGATACCCCACCATTTTTTTTGCCTTTCTAACAAGTTTATAGATGTTGTAACCTGGTGGGATGATCCCATCACATTTGATGCCTGGCTTCAACCAAGTTTCAAAGATGGCTAGGATGTCAAGAGCATGATTATTTGACCATGCATGAAGGTCAGTTGTTTTGTTTCTGATACTACTGATATTGGTATGCCAGAATATTAGTGCAGACTGAGCTGTAGACTGAATATACAGGTGAGAGGGTGGATAATACCTAGGCATATTTATAGTAGGCCTAGGGTTAGGGTGAATATCACCAGACAGTTATATGTTTTAGGGGAGAGGAAATAGGAAAATAGTGGTTTATGTTTTATTCTGGTTCTTACTTGAGTTTTCCCAAGGATGGGTGAGCCTGCAAGAGCTGAGCATTTAAAGAAGTCTATGTAGGAGATACTTATTTATTTTATTATTTTACTATTTATTTGACATTTGTTAAACGGGTTAGTCCAAATGGCCAGCCGCCTTTTTTCAGTGGAGGCCCAAGGAGAAAATCTCCAGTTTTAACAGTTAAAAAGTTGCATACATGCATGAAATATGTCAAAAATAACAGAGTAAAAAGAGTTACATACATTAAGTAAAATGAACAAGTTAAATAGGATAAAAAATTACAAGCATGTAATACAAATAAGTGATAATACAGACGATATACAAGAAATAATCAAGAAACAAACTTAGGGTACAATACCCAAGGATATAGAGCTGAAAGTTGTATGTAATACTGCCTATTAATAGGAGTTACAAGCAGTCACTAAAAAAGTAGGGAGAAGTTTGGAGGTAGCAGCAGTGGCATTAAAGGAGGGGAGGGTAGTTTAAGTTGGGTGATTGCATAAGCATGACCTTGATTTTAGGAGGTTATTTTTAGGGATATTTTAAAGGCATTAGTATTAGGGTTAGGGATAGATCTTACACTTAGTGGCAGTTTATTCCAAGCAGTTGCCACAGAGTGGTTGTAAAGGAGTTTGTCAGTGTTTTTATTGGGCACAGAAACATCAAGTAGGTATTGTTCAGTGCTTCAGCATGAATGGTTGGGAGTGTAAGGCTGAATGAGGATAGACAGAGAAGGACAGAATAAGGATATGTATAGGATGGAATGAGCCAGGTAAAGCTGAGGTAGAAGAAGTTGTTGGTGAAGTTCCAGACACTGTAGGCTTTTCAAGGATAGACAGGATAGACAGTGGTGAGAGCGAAAGGGTTGATTATCTACAAATCTTGCAATTTTATTATACGTGAGCTCCAGTTTAGACATAAGAGTGGCTTGGAGGTTAGTGAGAATAGGGGCAACACAGAGTAGAGTAGGGAGTAGGAAAGCTTGTGCAAGAGAGAGTTTAGAATAATTTCTGAGGAATTTTTTGTGCCTGTAGAGCAAGCCCAGTATTTGATGAGTCTTTTTGATGGACTGTTACAGAGACCAGTTGACATAATGGTTAAGGTCTTCACCCCCCATGCACAAGGTACAAGGTTCAATCCTGACCTCCAACCAATGCCTGTCTGGAGTTTGCATGTTCTCTCTGTGTTTCTGTGAGGTTCCTTCCACCTCCGAAAAACATGCTGAGTGTTTCCATCTCAAACTCACCAATGAATGAGGCTGTGGACAGAGGCACAGACTCTACATGGTGCCATATAGGGGGAAGAGTTGTACAGACCAGCCACTTTGGAGTATCTACTGTGGTGCACAGTATCCTCACTATAAGAGAACATGGAACACAGACTATGCTTTGGGGTAGAGATAGCCACTCAATGGTGTAAAATATGGCTCTAGGTGATTCGGTCATGTTGACTAATGTTGCCAAATGGGCATGGGTTGTTACAGGTGATAAGTGAGTTGAGGATCTGGCCTATTCTGACCTATGCCAGGGACCCATGTTAACGGCATACCTCTCAAATGCACAGTATATCCATTTTGAGAAGTTTTTTTTGTGTTGGGTGTGTCTATTTGCAAAGTGCCGCCATTACAAAGTGTTTCTTGCACTGTAAAGAATTGCCTAGAAAGGTACTGCTATTTGGAGGAAATTTCAGTGTGTTGTGTACAGTTTATTCGCAAAGTGCAATTACTTCAAAATGTTATTAACTCTGAGCTTCTCTTGCCCAGTTCATTTGCATCATGCAGCTACTTGAAATGTTTCTTAAAATGATGATAAATTACTTTTGTAATACAATAATTTCAAGAGTATTATGGTGCCCAAGAGACTTATTTTGCAAAGTCCAGTTACACGGAGGCTTGCACCGAGCAGTTATTTCATATGTTTCTTACACTGATAAGAGGTGATTTCTTGCAATACAGTAATTTCAAAAGTATTAGAGTGCCTGAGAGAAACTTATTTCGCAAAGTTCAGTTATGCAGAGGCTTGTTGTGTTATTGGGCAAAATTACAAATACTGGCATAAATTTCTGGCATATGTGTATGTGTTTGTGCTTTGCAAACCCTTCACTGGCTCTTGTATTTGATAAGAATATTGCATAGAATTGGAGAATATTTGAGCAAGAGTATGATATTTTTATACAAGCAGCTTATTCAGATAAAGATGCATGCACCAGGCATTCATTTTGCTAAACCTTGCTGGGTCAGAGGCCATTGAAAGAGAGTGTTCATTTGTGTATGCACCAGCAGTATATGAAGAAGAAGGTGAAAATCATCATATTGTTGTATAGGCTTAATCAAGGAAAGACCCTGAGGGTTTGAAGCATAAGTTCAGAGAAATGTGTAACCCCCACACAAATATTACATTACAGAGGCATTTGTTTTACATGAGAGATCAGAAAACAGGAGAAACTTTTGCAGCTTACATAACTGACCTATGAAACAAAGCTAAAACGTGTTGGTTTGGTGACATAAAAGATAAGTTAATAAAGGACAGGTTTGTGTGTGGAATTAATAATACTGCTGTAAGAAAGACTTGCTTTGTGACAGTGATTTAACATTAACTAAAGCCATACAGATTTGTCAGATCTACGAAATGACAGAAAAACACACAAGTATGCTTGCAAGTGACAACAGCATGGTTTCAGCAGGCTCCAGAGCAAATGTAGATAGCATGCAACACATGGAAAACAGAAGTAGGCCCAAGCACATGGCAGCCACAACCCCTGCTAACTCACCAAGAAAACCACATAGTTTTCCAGCAAGTTCTAAGACTAGTTCAGTTAAAGGAGCATGTTCCTCAGTGCAGTACAAGCATGAATCAGCAAAACCAAAGTCTAGCTTTATTTTTAATTGTCACAATTGTGGTGCAAATCATGAGTCTAAAACAAAGAAATGCTTAGCATTCAGTCAGCAATGTCACAAGTGTAAAAATTGAGTCATTTTCAAAAAGTTTGCAAATCAAGTAAACCTCACACAGTTGTAAAGAAAGGTCACACAAAAAAGCAAATTGATCAAGTAGAGCCGCAGCAGTCAACTTTTTATGTGGATGGTGTATCAGTAGTTGGTGAAAGAGTTGATGCAGTGAATTTATTGGCAAAGATTGAAGTGTTTTCCACTGACCAGATCAATGGTAAATGCACAGAACTTAAAGTAGACACTGGTTCAAAGTGTAATGTTATATCAGCACACATTTGCTAAAGTGAGAACAAATGAACAACTCAATGTGGCCAGTAGTGCGAAACGTGTTGCTTATGGAGGTGAAGAAATTCAAACCGAAGGCTCAGTGATGCTTTCATGTTATTTGGCCAAGAACTGTTACAACTTGTTATTCTATGTAGTCCGAAGACCATTTCAGTCTTTATTGGGTCTCAAAGATAGTTTGAGAATGAATCTGCTTTCTTTTACCAAAGAAGTTCATCACATAAGTGCATCTCCTAGTTCTAATTTTTCTGAAGCCATTTTCTCATAATATGCTGATGTTTTCAATGACAAGTTGGGCAAACTTCTAGTTGTGTATTCCATGAAGTTAGACCCAGAGGTCACTCCAGTAGGCAGATCAGCAAGAAGAGTTCTGATAGCTATGCAAGATAAAGTTAAAGCTCAGTTGGATAAAATGGTGCAGCCAGGTGTAATTTGTCCAATTACAAAACAACCAGAATGGGTATCTTCTATGGTAGCAGTTCACAAAAAAAGCTCAGATAAAATCAGAATATGTATTGACCCAAGAGATTTGAACAAAGCATTGAAAAGACCATATCATCCAATGTACAAAGTCGAACAGATTGCAGCCCTAATACCGAATGCCACTGTTTTTTTTTGTCTTGGATGCAAAAAGTTCATTTTGGCAAGTGATGCTTGATCACAAATCCTCATTACTAACCACTTTTGGTATTCCATTTAGCAGATACAGATTTCTAAGTATGCCATTTGGAAAAAAATCAGCAAGTGAAGTCTTTCAACATGCAATAGAGCAAATTTTTTTGGGTTATCCTTGTGCCTTAACAGTAGATGATTTATTGGTTGGAGGCAATGGTGAAGCAGAGCATGACAGAAACCTAAAGAAAGTTCTAGACAGAGCATGTGAAGTAAACTTGAAGCTCAATCCTCAGAAGTGCAAATTCAGACTTCCAGAGGTTACATAAGTAGGTCATTTATTTACCAGCACTGGCTTGAGACCAGACACGATCAAGCAAGCAGCTATTCTTGAGATGTCAGCACCAGACAATGTTCAAGCTCTACAGCATTTCCTAGGCATGGTCAACTATTTAGGCAAGTTTACACCAGACTTCAGAGAGTTGACAGTACTTTAAGAGAGCTGATGCACAAAATTGTTGCATGGTCATAGAACAGCAACAGAAGGCATTTGAATACCTTAAGCAGAAAATTGCCACCCCACCTACATTAAAATACTATGACGTGAACAAACCAGTCATTCTTTCCTGTGATGCTTCAAAATTTGGATCTGGAGCAGTAATGCTTCAAAAGGGCAGACCAGTAGCTAGAACACTTAACCAAACTGAGGTGCAGTATGCTCAATTTGAAAAAGAACTTTTGTCAATAGTACTTGCATGTTCCAAGTTTCATGATTAAATTTATGGTCGAGCTATTCAGATTGAAACTGACCAGCAACCTCTAGTTACTATTCTAAAGAAGCCCATGCATTTAGCTCCAGCGAGATTACAAAGAATGATGCTCAAATTGCAAAGGTACAATTTCAAAATGGTCTATATGAAAGGCAAACTGCTCTATTTGGCTGCTATCTTATACAGATCGCCCAGAAATACAATGTAACAGCTTGACACAGAGAGTTTTGACTTTGATGTAATGGCAGTGCTTAATTTTTCTACCACTAGGCTCAATGACATAAGAGATCACACAAAGACTGATCCAATTTTGCAAAAACTCAATCACTACATTAATGTTGGATGGCCATCAAAGCAATCTAGTGTACCACCTGAAGTGCAAAGCTACTTTAAAGCCCTTAACAAAGGGTGTCCAATCCTACCGTGTAATCTTACTATTAATCCAAATGGTAGTCTAACCATGATGAAGGCTATTTAGGAGTAGCCTGTACAGTGTCAACATATAGATATGCAAGTCCTCTGAGAGCTTAAATATCTGTAAATAGACTAGCCACAATTGAAAGGTTTAAATATATTTACTAATAAATAATAAAAGAACAAGACAATACTCAGTAAGTAATCAGTTACACTAGAGTTCAAAATCACAGGAAATATCTAAAACAACATTGCAGGACAGTCTCAGATAAATAAAGAAGACATCTAAGCTACACTTTACTATATTCCTATCTGAATCTAAAAGAGTTACTATGCCCTAAAACTTACTTACAGCAAGGCAAGTGCAGAGGTGATGATAAGTGGATGCTGTCATCAAGTCAAAAGACAGATACAAAATGTACAGTCACTCTCTGAGAGAGTTCTTAATTAATATCAAGTATTACTGCTGGGTTAATTTGGATGACGTCACTTTTTGTCACCTGACTTTCAGTTCCCAAGCTAAACCCCCATTGTCAGAAACTAACAGAATTTAGCATCTCTCTATGAAAAATACATGTCTCTCAGATGTTTGCGGATCCTGGAAGTCATAAAACAATAAAACACTTCTACATTGCAAACCCAGTAATTATTTATCTTTCAAGACAATACAAAAAAACTTCCAGCTCTAGACATTGTGTCTGCTACTGCACTGAAACTGAGAGATAACATCTTTTGTTTATGGCTCAGCTATAAAGTAACTTAACCTCAACTATTCTTAAGTTTTGCAGGTTAATCTCCTGTTAAAAATATATATCTAAACAATTAGAATAGTGTATAAAAATATTTCTTCAGCACACATCCATGCAATAGGACATACAGTTCTAATATAGTGGTAACACAATCAATTGCATCCTGCTGATATTCACAAATGACATATAACTATTTACAAAATTCCAGATAAGTGTGCTGGCAGTATCTCCTTTGGTCACATTTCTATATAAATCATATTAATATTCTCAAATGACATATAATTATTTATAAAATTCCATATAGCTAGGCTGACAATGTGACACAGACTCTAGATCTCAGATTGAACCAAATGTTGTTCCCATCCCAGAGTGTGTTCCAACCTCTGATTCCATTTCTGAAGATGTTCCAAATACTTCCAAGGTCAAACATTTTATAGAGACAGTTCCAGTTGCTAAACCCAGTTCCCAGTTTTATGTCACATGATATGGATGAATATCCAGCCCCAGTGTGAAATATGCAGCAACATGGACTTAACTGTGTATATATGTACCTAGTCTTGTATAAATGCACAATAAGGAACTATCTGTGATATCTGCATGCCAAATAGATTCATAATGTTGCATGTTCCATTTTCTCAAAGAGGAGGATGTAGATCAGAGTGTATGTGCTGTGTGCTGTGTCTTTAAGAAGCATGTCAAAGACTGAGTGTGCATGTATAAATGCCAGGCACATGCTAGTGGCATTTTGAAAGTACAGCCAGGGAGTGAGCATGTATGATTGCAGTAGTTAGCTTGTATATAAGTTACTTAAGTTAAAGTCGGTAAACCTCTATCATGATGTGTTTGCATAAAATAAAGTTGCTTGAACAGAACCCACAAAGACTCTTCTATTGTGTCCAAAGTAGGAGAGTGATGCTGGGGAAATCAGAAGAAGCTGAGAACTGAGACAGAAGGGAAGATAGTGGAACAAGTAAATAGCTTTAAGTATCTGGGAGGGGTAGTTAAGGAGAACGGAAGTCTGAATGAAAAGGTCAAAGCTTGAATCAGAGGGGCTGTAGCCAACTGGCATAGAGTGTTAGGTGTAGTCTATGAGAGAAGAATGCCAAGGAAGCTGAAAAGTAAAGTGTACAAGACAGTGGTGCGACCAGTACTACTGTATGGTACAGAAACCTGGGCAGTAAAGGCAGTGCAGATGAAGAAGCTAGAGGTGGTGGAAATGAAGTGCCTGAGAAGCATGGTAGAATACACTCTGTGGGATAGATGAAGAAATGAGGACATAAGAGCAGAAGCCAAAGTAGATCCATTTGCAAAAAAGATCAAAGAGAACAGATTATGGCGGTTTGGACATGTGCAGAAAAGCAGAAGACAATCTGGTGAAGAAGATTTGGAACAGACAGGAAGAAGGTAAGAAGAAACGAGGACATCCAGCAAAGAGGTGAATAGATTACGTGAAAGAAGATCTGCAACAGTCAGGCATGAGTGTCAAAGAAGGCAGGAGTGTGGCACTGAATCAAGAGAGATGGCAACAGTTAACATGATACCCCGACCCCATGTAGGAAAAATGGGAAAAGGGGGGATGATGATGGTGATGATTTTTGATGCACTGTTGAATGAGGAGATCGAAAGTTAGTTGATCATCTACAATAACTCCTAGAAGTTTTGTGTGAGGGTCAACAGATATGGTTGTGTTGTTAAGGGAGGAAACAGTAAAGATAGTTTTGTGATGGTGGAGACATTTTTGGAGGAATAGGAGGAGTTTGATTTTCTTAGGTTTTAGCAGAAGTTGGATGAATGTTAGCCATTTTTCAACTGAGTGGAGAGATTCTTGGGCAAGGCTGTGAAGATGGGTAAGATTGTCAGAGTGGGTAATGACTGTAGAGTCATCAGCATATTGTATTAAAGAATAATGGGGATAGGATGAGTACAGGTCATTAGTAAAGACGTTAAATAGGAGGGTGTCCAAGGATGGAGACTTGGGGAACCCCTGTTAGTACTGGTAGGAAGAGAGCAGAGATAAATTGCCATTTAACAGATTGATTTCTATTGGAGATGTAGCTAGAGAACCAAAAAACTGCAGAGTTGGAGGGATTAAGGGTAGTTAGTTTGGCTAGAAATAATTTGTGGGAAACAGTGTCAAAGGCCTTAGAGTGATCCAGAAATAGACAGGAGACTAACTTATTGTTGTTACGAGATTTAGTAATAGAATTTGTGAAGTATATCAGTGCAGTAGATGTGCTGTGATTAAGGCAAAAGCTATGTTGGGTAGGCATTAGGAGATTCTCTAGTAGAAGATGATCAAGGAGCTGCTTATGAATGCACTTTTTGAGAATCTTTGATGGGGTGAAAGAATGGCAAATGGTCTGAAATTGGAGGGGTCTGTTGAATTACCACCTTTATGAAAGGGTATGACATGGAATTTCTTCCAGATTTCAGGAATGATGTTTTTCTTGGATTGATCTATTGATTTATATGGAGATGGGATAAGCGATAGAATTGCCAGCAAGTTTATATAATAGAGGAAGTAGGTTATCAGCAGATGATGAGCATGTTTTAAGTTTGCTGAGAAGTGATATAAGATGTAGGGGCAGATTTTTAAGAGAGAAGGAGGTTGTGTGGGTAGATGGAGGGTTAGTGGGATAGGTAATGTTGCCATTTTTAATTAAATGGCAGACTAAGTCAATGAAGAAGGAGTTAAGAAAGGTGGCAGTATCTATGAGAGAGCTGTTAGGCCAGGGGTTTGGTGAAGATGGGCTGCCAGGATGCAGGAGTTTATTAACAGAATGCCAGAATTTTTTGGGGGTTGGTGTGTTGGTTTTTTAGTGGTTCTTGGTAAAAAAAGTTTTTGTCGAGGTTGACCTTTTTTGGTTTGATTATGGAGCTCTCTATAGCTTTGAAGATCAGAAAGGGATTTTTTTCCATTTTTTTCTAGACACTATCTTGTGTTAACCAGGAAGCAAAATGGCAGTTGACTCTTATTTTCCTGATGGGAGCCAGGGAGTTTAGAATGTTTAGGAAGGTGGTGTTAAATTTTAGGACAGCTTCTTCCAAGGGGAGGGCATGGAGGAAGGAACAGTTTATTAAGGAGAACAAGTGGTTAAAGGTATCAGGGTTGAAATTAGTGACTTTCCAACAGTCTTTATATTGCTAGGATTTGTGCAGTTGGGGAGAGTGTCTTTGTATGAAAGTGGGAAGGTGGTCACTTATGGTATCTGGCAGAGGGTGGTGTTGTGATTGAGGTTAAGCTTAGAGGTGTTAGGGAAATCAGTGTCTACTGTATTCTAGTCTATGTTAACGTCACTCAAAATAACAGTTTTGTAATAAATAGTCTGAGAGATCCAGGAGAGAAAGAGTTCAAGAGTAGGGATGTTGTTACCAGGGGAAATGTAAATTGTAGCAATTGTTAACTTCTTGTGGTAGTTCAGTTTACAGTTGACAATGAGAACTTCCGCTCGGTGGAAGTTAGGAGGAGAGATTGATGGAGGGAGAGTTGATTAGAATTCATAATAGCTACACCTCCCCCTTTTTTCTTAACTCTGTTCTGGCGGAAGATATTACAACTGGGGGGAAGGATTTCAGTGTCAGGTATGTGTGGTATTAGGCAAGTTTCAGAGAGGTTGAGGGTGTCAGGTGTGTGTAGGGAGATCCAGAAATGAATTAAGGAGATTTTATTCATGATACTTTGAATGTTTATAGATAGTACTGATAGGTTTTTGGTAGATGTGGAGGAGTGAGTCTGTGTAGAGTTTCTGGGGGTGGAGATGAGGGGGAGTGATGGGTGGGTAGAGAGAGCGGTGTTGTGGACATGTCCTGGGTTGGGATGTATGTCACCTGAGAGTAGCAGGTTTATCATAGGAAATTTAAGTAGAGTGCAGTTGCTGTAAAGAAAGCAATATTTATTTTTTCTTAATAGGGAGTGTGTGCAGTGGGAATATCTTTATTTTGAGTAGGCTAGTGTTAAAATGATTAAAAAGAGATGTAGCTAAAGGGTAGTACAAGTGGTAGAGCAATTAATTTGAGGGTAGGCTAGAGTAGGCACTGGGTCTATGATTGAGAGTGTGCAATGGTAAGAGGTAGAGATGGAGATTAGAAGGAGAATGGGAGCGGTACAGATAATAATTAGCATGTTGTAAAGTAATGTATAGCCTAGAAGAGACATAGTTTTCAAGGTTAGATAAACCAGTTTATGATAACATAAATGCTAATATCACATGGAAAGGAGAGAAGATAAAGCTAACGTGTGTGAAAGATGAGAAACAATATTATAGAGATTTGATGATATATATATATATATATATATATATGGATTCCATACATTTGGTCAAATTACACTTAGTCAAAAATGACACCAGGCATTGCACTTCACTGAAATCTCACTTGACTGAAAGCTCGCTTGGTCGAAGTTCATTTGGTCGAAAATGGAATATAGCCCCTGCCCCACTGCACTGCAAACCTGGAGTGAGAATATTAAATAAGGGGGGGGGGGCATAGCCCCCCACATAATTTTAATGTATTCACTGTTATAAGAAGGTATATCCATTAGAACTGCATTGATATATATATCTTTAGTAAAAACTATTGGCATAATGTGGGGGGTGGTCTCATCTGTGAGTACTAGTTATTAAGTTATCTAACTTAGCACAGTTAGGTACAACATACCTACTCTAATAGAGTGAGGGAATATAGATATCAGGAGCTTCATTTTTTCTATTCATATTCTATTTGAATTGCCTTTTATTTCTGAGTGCCCACCATCCTAGATATATTTTAATCTGCATTCGCAGTATTTGTTTTTTATTATTTAAGCAATACTTATTTATTCGCCTTTAAGGTTGACATACATTATTTACTTATTATAAGAATATTTCTGCAATGTTACTTATCTGAGAAGAAGGTAATCCTTATTTACATTTCTGGTTAATAAGCTGTATGGCAGAGAAATTCCAAGATGGCTGCTCACTGATCAAGAGCTTAACTTCAGCTCTCCCAGTGTGAAAAAAGAAATTGAGAGATAAGGGCCAATTTTAGTAAATTCAGTTACTGGCTAGTAAGCAGGCTGCCTAGATGCCATCAAAGAAGAAACTTGGAGAGCCTGAAAGAAAATTAACTAGAAAAGGTGAAGAGAAAACAGTGACTGGGAAGAATCCTGCAGCTGTTCAGCAAAAAAGAAGTTCATGGTCCAGCTTTGGTGGAAGACATGGCTTCCGGTAACTTAGAGGGAAAAAATAAGTCAGATGTGCACAAAGTTGATTAAAATAAATTAAACACTGAAGGAGTATATCAACTCAAGTAACAAAAGGCTGGAAAATGGAAGAAGCTTTAAACAGATATTCAGATAAACTAATAAAACTTCAAAAATCAGAAGTCAAAATGAAGAAAAGGCTGACTGAGTATAAAACTGTTTAAGAAGAGATGTTTCAAAAAATATGGAATTAGATGACACAGCATACAGGAAAAAACTGAAATTTTCTGCGGTGCCAGAGATACTGGAAGGAACAGACTGTATTAATTTTATGAAAGCACAAATAAGTAACTGGACTGGTATTCCACAGCAGGATTTGCAAATTGAAAGGGTGCATCATGTGTATGATCCAAACCTGGCCATGAGAAAGTAGGCAAGACCTGTATTAGTATAGAAGCAACCATTCCAGCAGAAAGAGTTGATCTGGATGATAAAGGTCATATACAGTATACAACTGTTTTTTTTCTTCTTTTTAGTTTTAAGAATTGTAGGCATTACAATGTGAAAAGAGAAGAAAGGCTGGACAAAAGTATTAAAAACTGGAAACAGCAGAGTATTTGTACAAAACAATTATTCAATATGCACCAAGCAGAAAAGAAGCAAATTTACCCAGCAATCAGAGAATATTCACAGGCAGGTGTGAGATTTAAGCTGCTGTATCCAGCTATCTTCAGAATATTTTTTCCTGGAAGATCAAAGTCATTTTGAAGCAGAACAGGCTAAGGATGAAATACAAAGGTTTGTCCAACAAAAAGTGAGCTAACAAAAAGAAGGGAACTCTGCTTCACATTCTTCTGATAATAAAGCTCATAGAGAGACTTTGCCAGTAAAATCTTTTTCAGTGGTCTGAAGGAAAATGTTTGAGAAACAGAAAAAAACACAGGAGTTGACTAGAAGAATCAGGAGTACCTTGGACTTCGACTGGAGTCTGGGATTGGGAGATGGCGATGAAGAGGAAGAAGACTAGCAACACTGAAATTAGTAAATATATCAGTCAATTTGTGAGATATGGCTTTATAAGAAAATGTGGAAAAACTGGACTTGTGTTAACTCTGTTAAACTTGTAGGGAACTGAAAAACTTATACCCCCTTCTTGTCATCAGTGTTTGGAAGGATACTAAAAGGAATGGAAAAAATAACTGTAGGTAAAATAAAGTTTATTCTTAATATCATTTATATAAAATGTTTAATGATGTAAATTGCATGTTATATAGTAAAGCATTTTCAGTTATTGCTGTGTACGATAAAGCTATTAAGATATACAAGTGCCTTTTTTTCGTTTTTCTTTTTAAGAAATGTAGGCATTACAATGTGGAAAGAGAAGAAAAGCTAGACAAAAGCATGTTTTAGTTAATATGCTATAATGTTGGGTTGTTGCGCTGGTGAATGGAGTATAAAAGTGCACAGATTATAATATATTTAGAGATGATAAGTTTTCTCTCACTTTTGTAGAGGTGAGTGTCTGGATTAAGGCCATTGACTTAATATAATAACAAATGTTTTTGTGTAAGCAAGTAAATAAGAGAACACTGTAATGAAACATTTTCCTTTAGCAAATAGATGTTCACTGTGAGTTGAGAAGTCTGCAGCTGATGGCAGTTGTAGATTTTGTTCTTATATTTCCATGGAGACAAGTTGACTACAGGGCAAGGCAATAAAAGCCAGAGCACTCTTTAATGCTAAAAGTTAATGTTTTCTGAAACCATATGAGTTATTTTTCACATCTGGGAGGAGAATAAAAATAAAATAAGAGCAGACAGCAATTAGTGTAAGCAGGAGCACAGGCCGTAACATGCATCTTATCATGGAAAACCTTATTTCTAGGTTAGGTAATGCCTCTGTGTGGAGCTGTCAGTTCTAGGTTAGGTAATGCCTCTGTGTGGAGCTGTCAGTTTAGTTGTTTTTGTTCCTATCAGGAAGGTTAAACTTCATTATTTGAAGATGGACATAGTTTTAAGTAGTAGGTTATGGAGGTATTCTGGGGGTGTTTGTGTTTCATTAAAACAAAAAGTCTTGTAAAATTTGACAAAGGGTCAAATGAAGATGACAAGAAATTACTATATAAAAGATCAACATTAGCAGGTGCAAGTAACACAAAAGCTGGAAAAATATATTTTAAAAAGCTGTCATATACAATAGATAGGAATAATAACTCCTTATCATAAGGG
This sequence comes from Protopterus annectens, assembly GCF_019279795.1. NCBI lineage: Eukaryota > Metazoa > Chordata > Ceratodontiformes > Protopteridae > Protopterus > Protopterus annectens. The sequence continues at coordinate 1,097,753,586 of NC_056741.1, forward strand.
ATATACTATTCATATTATTCTGGAATGTTAATGGCCTCACAAGTATAGAGAAAAAGGAAAGAGTACTGAATTATATTAAGAAATACAGAATGTAAATAGCAATGCCACGGGAGACAGATTTGGAAAGAAGTGAGACTGCGAATTTGATAAAGAAAGGATTTCAAGAGGGATATTCAGCAGAGTCTCAGGGACAAAGAAAAATGTCAGTACTTATACTAATTGTTAGAGAAGCTCCAATAGTGATAGAAGAGGGGGCAAAGATAATAATGGTAGATTTGTGGTAGTAAGGGTCTACTCACAAGAGCAGGAGATACCACTGGCATGCATTTATATTCCACCTAAATAAGCTCATAGGGTGCTTAAGAAAATTTTGGAAGAAATAATCAGCTTTCAGCAGGGAATATTCTTATATGCAGGGACTGGAACTTGATTTGTAACAGTGAGGATGTGTTTGCATGACATAGAAGGGAAATACAACAAAAGAGAGTAGATTTCTGAAGACATTTTTGAAAATATTTGGTATGGAAAATATTAATTCAATAGTAGGAACACAAATAGAATTTACATATTATTCCCTGAGGTATAACAACTGGTCTAGATTAGACAAAAAGTATATTTCACAGGAACATGTGCATTTAATTGAAAGCTTTGACAGATATCACATAAGTATTTCAGATCATGCACCAATAACAACTTAGATAAAAATGCAGGGTAATGAAGTAAAAATGATACACTGGCACTTCCCCACCTACTTGTTAAAAAGAGAGGAATTTAAGGAATGGGCAGTGGAAATTATTTGAGAGTTATTAGGGAAGAGAGAAATTTCTCCAGAAGTTACAGCTAGGGAGTGGGATGAAATTAAAGTGAAGTTTAAAAACAGGGTAGAAATAAAAGAAAAACAGATATGACTAAGAAGTAGCAAGAATTATTTAGAGGGTCTGACAAAGGTTAAAGTATTGCAGAATAAAGAGAATCTCACAGAACAAGAAGAGGTGCAAGTGCTAAGTGAAGACAAAAATAAGTGAGTATCTGGATAATAATGCATGAGTTTAGAAAAGATTATTGTTATGCAGCTGTTTTTGATAATAACTCCAGAGCACAATTTTAGCACAATGACTTAGGCAACAAACAGTAGAAAGGGTTGTTGCTAAACTTAGGGAGCCTATTAACAAGAAGATGCTATGGAAGTATTACAGACATTTCATACATTTTATGAAATTTGTATAAAGCAGGGAAATGTGGAATGCAAAAAAGAGCAACTGTGGAAATATTTATAGAAGACTTAAGTATGACAAGGTTAGAGGTAGATGAGGCTCAACAATTAACTGTTAAGACAGGACAAGATCAGATAAAATGGTGAAATGCAATCAATCTGAAAGAAAGTCTTCAGGAATAGATGGTACTCCTGTAGAAATTTGGAAGCTAGGAGGGAAGAACATGAAAATTATCTGGAAGGTTTTGTTTAATAGTACTTAAAAAGGAGGGGAAGCACCAGCATAGTGGAAGAAAGTTGTGGTACCTATAATACCTAAAGATGGTAAAAACTCATCAGATCCAACTTCTTATGGGGCCAACTGAATTTTAAACCATGATTACAAACTGTGTATATATAATGACAAAGGAGCTACCAACATTGACAGATATGGATCAGTGTGACTTTGTGGAGGGGAGGCAAATATTTGATAACATTAATAGAACATTGATGATCCAGAGGGAAGCAGAGTGCAAGAAAATACCACTGCTGGTGGGTCTTGATGCAGAGAAAGCATTCAACAGAGTAAGCTGTAGCAGGGTAGTGGAAGCGTTTGCATTCCCTGACACAATAATAAGGTTAGTTAGGAGGACATATGAGGGATCAGTGGCAAAAACTAAAGTAGGAGGATTCCCTTCTTTTAAGTTTGTTCTGAGGGAGGAACCAGGCAGGGGTGCACATTTTCCCTTTGCTATTTGATTTATATTTAGAGCCACTGGCAAAGACAATAATGGACTCAGAAATTCAAAGATATAATTGGTATGGTAACCAAGAAAAGTTGGCTTTATTTGCAGATGATGTTATTTTATACCTGATAAAACCAGAAAAAAGACATCTCAGTGTTGTGGAACATCTTGAGACTGTTTCAAGTCTTTTCAGGATATAAAATTAATGAAGATAAAATGAAGGCTATAACTGTAAACTGTGCACCATACATAAATTGCTCCAGCAATACCCATATTTATGGGACAAGATAAAATGAAGTATTTAAGGGTATGGATTAAAAAGGATTCTGTTATGGCAACTAAGTATATGTTGGTAGAGACTACAAATGATAATACAAAAACTAACAAATTGGAAGCTTGTATTTATATATATGAATAGCAAGATATAAGCACTAAAAATGTATTTTAGTCCTTTTAGTTTTGTATACAGGTCAGGCATATTTTTTATCAGCCAGAGGAGACATTGTGGACAATAGTTAATAAAGAGGTGAGGAATTTATCTGGGAGGGGAAGAGGACAAGGGTCAAGTGGGGTACGCTGATCCTTCCAAAACAACAAGGTGGTTTAGGAATACCTGATTTGAAGGGATGTGTTAGAGCTATGCAGTTAAGGCTCATTTACATAACACAAGCAGGAAGCTATAATTCAAAGTGAAAAGGATGATGATGACATGGGGAAAATTCAAGAACTAAGGAGAGAGTGGGAATTTAGATGTACATCCTTATGGAAAATATCAACAGCCATATAGAATATTACCTTCATAAAGCAGCAAAAAGTATTCTAAGAACTAAGCCAACAACAGAATGGAGGCAGGAGATTTTGATGATAAGGATGACTGTAATTAAGGGTGCATAGAATATGCTAAAAGGGTCTGTAATTTATTGGAGAAAACTGGCAAATAACTCAAGGTATTGGGAGCAAATAACTAGACAGGGAAAGGCAATAGAATGGGAAGAGGCCAAGAAGACATTTGGGCTGCAGGCTGAAGACTGCCCTCTCTATCAGGGATTGATAGAGTATAGACAAATAAAAGGGATAGGGGAATCCTAAGTAAAGAACTGTTTTGGTATTTTTAGCTGAATCTAGAACATAAGCTACGGTTTAAAAAGGGGTATTTAGTAAGCCATATAAAATATTGCAAAATAACTATAGAAACCAATCAGAGGAGGTTAGAACAGATTGGAAAGAGAAACTGGATAAGCAATTCACATGGAAACAATGAGAAGACATATGTATGACTCTCAAATATGCAACAAGGTATGGAAGACTTAGGACTTTTGCTTAGAAGTGTTAGCATAATTATTTTTATACACCAGACTTCAACTAATTTTTCCTCAGGTAGATGGCAAATGTTTGAGGTGTGATGGGGAAGAAAGAGGTAACTGGCAATATATGTTTTGGCAGTGTAATGAGATGGCAGACTTTAGAAATTCCATGCAGGTACTCTGTCAGAAATATTGGATGAGCAAAAGGATGTAAATGAGGAAATTATTTTCCAGCTGTCTACAAGATCTGAATTGGCTAGACATAGCAAGGCTGACAAATAAGCAATTACTTGAAAAAGGAAATCGAGTTCTAAACTGAACGTATTTCAAGTATTGAATATTGTAACTAAAGTTGCCACCCTCCCTGTTATCAGCGGGACACTCATAGGTTGAGCTGCCTTATCCTGTTGCCCGCTGTGCAATATAGTTTGACTTGAAAAGTCCCACTTTTCAATCACCGTGGAAAAGCCGCAATTACTTTTCCATGGCAATTCAGTTACGTCACCAACCAGGACCTGCAGGCAGAACTATTCCCTGTTAGGTCCAGGTGTTTCAAATCATTAAGAAATTGGCTGCAATTCATGAAGGAGGTGGGGACTGGGGGTGGAAGAGCCCTTCAAAAAGTTTTTTTAGAGCTTCTACAGCCACAACAGGCAAGCCATCCATCCATCCATCCATCCATTCATCCATCCATGCATCCAGCCATTCATCCAAGCGGACAGTCATCCATTCATCTATCCAGCCAGTCATCCAGCCACCAATCCAGCCATCCATTTTTTCATCCATCTAGCCAGCCATCCATCCATTCAGCCAGCCAGCTAGCGAGCCAATAATTTATCCATCTATCCTGCTAGCCATTCATCCATCCAGCCAGCCAGTAAGCCATTCATCCATCCAGCCAGTCATCCATCTAGCCATCCAGCCAGTCATCCATCCAGCCATCCAGCCAATCATCCAGCCAGCAATCCATCCATCTATTCATTCGTCCATCCAACCAGCCAGCCAGACATTCATCCATGCAGCCATAAAGCCAGTCATCCAGCCAGCAATCCAGCCATCCAACCATCCAGCCATCCAGCCATTAATCCATCCATCCAGCCATTCATCTATCTAGCTAGCTACTACCACCAACTAGCTAGCCATTCCAGCAGTCATCCAGCTAGCTAGCCACTCCAGCAGCCAGCCATCCAGCTAGCTAGCCACTCCAACAGCCAGCCAGCCAGCTAGCTAGCCACTCCAGCAGTTATCCAGTCAGCTAGCTAGCCACTCCAGCAGACTGCCAGCCAGCCAGCTAGCTAGCCACTCCAGCAGCCAGCCAGCCAGCCAGTTAGTTAGCCAAACCAGCAGCCAGCCAGCTAGCTAGCCACTCCAGCAGCTAGACAGCCAGGCAGACAGCTAGCCACTACAGCAGCCAGCCAGCCACCAGCTAGTTAGCCACTCCAGCAGCTAGACAGCCAGCTAGATAACCACTCCAGCAGCCAGCCAGCCAGCTAGCTAGCCACTCCAGCAGCCAGCCAGCCAGCCAGGTAGCCGCTCTAGCAGCCAGCCAGCCAGCTAGACATGACAGCAGCCAGCCAGCCAGTTAGCCATTCTAGTAGCCATCCAGCTGGTGTGCCCATAACAACATCTCCTTCACCACTCCTGTGGTGATGTTATGGCAGCGGGTGTGGCCAGTGTTATATTGGCCAGCTTCAAAGGTGGCAACCTTAACAGTAACAGAGATAAAAGAACTAGAAATGGAATCTTTTGAAAAGTGTGGGAGCAAATTACATAGAAAAAATAAAATTATGGGAAAAATGCACACAGAATAATGTTTGGAGGATATTTGAGATTTAAGGAAAGGCAGGAGCTGAGCAATTTATGTAATACTGAATCTTTGAAACTTATACAAAAACATATGTGATATATAATGCTTCTAAATAGGAACATGTTAATATGGTTTCCTTTCTTTTATATAAATATGTGTTTGACTATATGTTAACTGATAATTCAATAAAGGTGTTAAAAATAATAATCTGAATAAGCTGCCTGGTGTATGTCTTTCATTGCACTGGTTAGGTCTAGCAGCAGTGACAGAAATTAATCAGTATGATTAATAGCAGCAGCTACCTGGAAGCCCCTGGCTATAGCAGGGTGGTAACAATATACTCTACCAGGAAGAAAGCTGTGGAGAGTTGAAGAATTATGCCAGTTTTCCCTGAGAAGTGTGTGTGTGCATGTGTAATGATGTGTGTGTCAAAGGCTGTTACTACAGATAAAGACGCAGTGAAAGAAACTGGTTCACAGACAGAGAGAAAGTGGTGAGAAAGGGGCCTGGGATTTACTGGCCTTGGACTCAGCTTTGTGCGTGTGTACAGTCCAGTCTGGGTGTTGATGCTGGAACCCAATACTCATGACACAAGTGCATATTCTGTTTATACTCTTGGTGCCAGACTGCATTTTGTGAACGGATTATGGAAATAGACTTCTTTCTACTTTCTTGCTATTATTTTATCCTTGATTGACAGTAGTGGGATTCAAATCCCATCAGTGCCAGCCATGTTAACATCACAGTGGATAGCATCCTACCATCTGGAGGTCACATTGGTGGCAGTGGCATCATCATTCATAACACTGGTAGCAGTGGTACTATCCTCCTGTCCCAGTGGGTAAGAAGTAGCTGGGTGTTTTGTCATCTATTTATAAGAATGCTTTATGACAACTAGTAGGTTTTTTGGATGATCTTAAAAATTGTTCATGTTTTGTAGCTGAGTGGAAGAGAAGAGAGTGAGGAATATTTGCAGTCATACACAACCTTTTTGGGAAAATGTGAGATGGACATCATTTAATTTATTAGTGAGAGACATTCATTTTGTTTATTCAATATATCAAATGTGTGTGGAGGATACAGATGTCATGCAGCAAATTTTAATTTATAGAATGTAGTCTTGTTAAGGTTGCCAATAGCTTTCATTCCACAGAGTAGTTTGGGCAGAAGTAGCAAGAAGACCAGAATCTGTTTTGGAGGATGGAGTTAGGCCATGTCTCGTGTGACACAGAGCACCAAGCCTTTTGTGAATATCTTGCACTGCATATTTGGCAAGTTTATAAAAAGTTAGCTTGCAGACTATGACTTCTTGATATTTGTAATGATCAACTTTCTTTTTCTATATAGTCATATGTTATTATAAAGATGTGAGTGGGAATGATCACATTGTCTTTTAGGTCAAAGATCATAATCTCTTCACTGATGATGAGCATTGATTCCTGAAGCCATGATATCAATATATTAATTGTATTTTGGATGCATAAGGTAAGTTGGGATACATTTGAAGACCTGCAGATAATTGTTGTCATCCACATATTGAAGGAGTCTGCAGCCACTTGTATGGAAGCAAGTATCATTAGCAAAGATGGTAAACAGTAGTGCACTGAAGATTCTGCTTTGATTTGGTGCATTCGAGCCCGCAGTCCGAGTTGTATTTTATATTTAGATTTGGATCAGATGTTACTATGCCTTTACTGTTTGCTATCATTTTATTAATTTATATTTATTTGTATTTTAATGTTTTTTATTATATATTTGAACGACACAACTATTTATGTTTTATGGCTGTTGGGATAAGTCAAGTATTGTTATTTTGGACACTCATTTTTGTGAAAAAAAAGTTTAGTTTTGAAGATTTGTAGGAAGCCTTCATTTCTGCACTTCTGCTCGCACATTATTTAATGTGTAATAAAGGGGCAAGCTGTTCCATTTATCTAGATTGAGAAATGTTGATGATATTTTCTATACAGAAATGAACAAGTTGCAAGAAATGTTCATTACTAAATAGTACAGACCCGAATTTGTTGAGAATATTTTGGCATTTGTTAAATGTATTGATTGCCTCCCTCTTTTGGTTCAGAGTGCTGTTACCAGATGTATAAACACCATTAGGAAAAGGGACAGTTATAACTGGTCACATTATGTTACTTACTGAGATGGAGCCTGTAGAAAAAAAATGTTCTTAGCAATAGTTTGAAAATCACTGAGAGGAGTTTGGATATAAATGTCACCCTTGGCTTTGGTCCCTTATTAATTAAAGAAAGAAAGTGCATTCAAAGGATTTATTTGAGTGGCTCTTTACAATTGTAACAGAAATGACTGTGTGTTTGGTATGTTGACACACATATAGCTGGCTTTATGCAGAGGTGAACTAGGTAACCACTATGGTGCTGTTCAGTCTGGTAGTGTTTTTCTCTAATTGTGCTAATTTAAGGGAAATGAAAGATGTACTTACTAGTGCTGTGGCATCCCCAAACATAGCAATAAAGGCTTCAGTAATTTATGTCTAAGAGGGCTTTTTGATCTGTACCGACAATGATCTAGATAACCTGTCAAGAGTTTTTTTGTTGGCTGCCTAGATCATGAGTGAGATATCAAGAAGCAGAAATCTGGAAATTTGGACAAGAAATTGGATGCCAGTAGAAACATCAGCAGGAGTGGAGTTTGTTATCAACAATGTTATAAAAACCTGCAAGGCATTGCTATGGTCAGGGTGCAGCTTACTGTGGATGGCTTGGATTGCGGTAGGTAAATATATTCTTTTTTCTGGCAGGCAACCAGATATCAAGGGAATAATACTGATACTGATTCTCTGAAAGTATTTTCAATGATGGTAAAAAGTTAGAAAACTTCCTGCCGAAATTACCTACAGTGAACAAAAGAAAGTTTCATCCCCCATACCTCTGGAACTTATATACAGTAACTCCAAGGTTGCACAATAACAGAGACAAATGCAAACTTCACTGTTGGTGAAGTTAGTTTTGCTGAATAGTGTTCAAACATTTTACACTTGGCGAAACTATCATAGCAGATTTGACACTTTCCCATATCAAGGACAGTAGATGCACCTTTGCAAGACTAATGTTTAGTTGTATGAGCCATGTTGGAATATTGTCCTAGGGCAAGCTACTCTGTGTTTGTCTGGAACAGATCCAAAATAAATTACTTCAGAAATTATTTTTATGTTATTATAATCAGATATGTGAAGAGTACATAGTCAAACAAATTGCTATTAATTCTGTGAACATAGGGCCACCTGTGCTAATGAATGATCCAGCAGTTGTTTTTGCTCAAGTTTATCATTCATTATTTTGGTTTAACGTGACTAAAGTATATTGTATGTGTAGTTTGGAACACTTTACTGTAGCTATTGTGGATGTAAAACAAAGCTGAAAAATGTTACTGTAACCATTATTCTAATCACAATCAGCTGTTGTATGAGATGTACAGATTCAAAAAACTGTCTGTTATTACTGAGTGTGTTGGGGGGTTGTCTGGGGATGAATGTAACTGACCCTTTTGTCATTTGCTTAATTTTAAACTCATTAATATGGTTTTGCTGGATTAGTGTGTATGTTTGTGTGTGTAAAAAAGCTAAGAACCCTTATAAAAACTTCTAAGGCAAGCTTTGAAAGAAAAATCGCAGCAGACAACAAAGATAATCACAAAGCATTTTTTAGCTATGTCAAAAACCTAAAAAACAACTCTCAGATCTATTCTGAGCTACAGCATAATGGTTCAAAATTCATGGAACCAACTGATATCGCCAATATACTGGCAGAGAGGCTCAGTGCAAACTTCACCATACCCTCACCCCCCCAAAGGGCTCATATCTATATCAGAAGATTGTACTGCCCCTAAAATCACAGACACTCAGGTGAAAATAGCACTTTCCAAGGCAAGAAACACATCATCCATGGGAGCAGACAGCATCCCAGGCTGCTTACTACATGAACTCCAAAATAAATGAATCCCTCACCTTAATACCATGTTTAACCACAGCCTCACCTCAGGCTATGTGCCCACAGACTGGCACATGGCAACAGTTATACCACTCCATAAAGGAGGTGCTACCACTGACCCTGGGAATTACCGCCCCATCAGCCTGACGAGTCTTGACTACAAGGCCATGGAGTGCATCATCATGGAACTCATAATCAAAGACATTGGGAACCTACAAACCCTTGACCCCACCCAGTTTGGGTTCGTAAAGGGAAGTTCTTGTCTCCTAAATCTGATTGACTTTTTCAAAATGGTCACTAAAACAATAGATGAGGGAATGGTAGCTCACACAGCATACCTTGATCTTGCAAAGGTCTTCGATAACATTCCCCACTCAGGAATTATTGACAAACTCACCAACCTAAATATAAACCCCTACGTTACAAGATGGGTTGCTAACGGATAGAACCCATTCAGTGAGAATAGGAAACACTAGATCCGACTCCAAACCTGTGACTAGTGGTGCACCACAGGGCTCAGTCCTGGGACCCCTCCTGTTCGGTATCTACTTCTCGGAGGTACAAGCAAACATGGAGGGACTATGGCTAACAAAGTTCGCAGACGACTGCAAACTGGGTGCCATAATTGAGACCCCTACTGATGTAGATATCCTAAAAGGGTCTTACAGACACAGATACATGGTGCCAAAACCACGGCCTCAAGCTAAATGCCAAAAAGTGCATCGTCATCCCCTTTGGGAAAAAACAAGTACCTGTGAATTACAACACAGGTGGTAGCCCAGTTACCATGGAGAGTGTGATAAGAGACCTAGGGACTCAGGTGGACAGTAACCTCTCCTTCGACAACCATATTGCTAAAGTGGTTAGAAAATCCTTCTACATGGCCCACCTTATCACAAAAGGGTTTGCATCCAGAAATAAGGATGTTATTGTCCCCCTCTACTCATCACTCATTAGACCTGTTATTGAATATAATGCCCCATTCGGGATGTACCTGACAAGACATCTGCAACAACTGAAGAGGCCTCAAAAGTACCTCACAAACAGGATAACGGGACTCAAACAGTTGCCCTATGCCATGAGGCTAAAAAAACACAGACTGTACTCGGTCACGTACCGGCTACTCAAAGGTGATCTCTGCCTGACGTACAAGGCTATGTCAAACCCCAAATTGCTAGAAATGCTCCACCTAAGGAAAAACCAATCCACCAGAGCTACTCGCTCAAGGGACGTAAACCTGACATCAACAATAAACAGGACTTGTTGGAGGGACAGATTTGTGTCCCAGAGACTTCTCTTGCTCTGGAATAAGGTCCCCATAAATGTGAGGCAGAGCTCCTCATTAGCGCTCTTCAACAGGAATCTTGAAGAGTGGATGGGAAACAGGAAATTCACTCTGGGAATCACTTTGGTGGCCCTGCTAGACAGGAACACAGGAAACCAGACCACTTGGGAGGGAAGTGTAAGCAAAAAAAGTTTTTTGGCTAGGCTTAATTATGCGCCAGGGCCAATAGCCTATTACCTACCTATGAAACTATGAACCTATGAAATAGGTTGGAGCATTTCACTGTGATTACAGTGTGCTTGTGTGAAAAAAACATAAAATAATTGCTGTGACCATTATTATTTTTTCCTCAGATGTATAGCAAAGGCAATAGTATGGTTAAAATTGCTGGGTATGTGGGCTGTCTGTAGATGAAAATGACTGACCTAGCCATGATCAGGTTAAATAGTTGTTAATCTGGCTTTGTAGGACTAGTGTACATTTGTGCAAGGCAACTTGGAATATTTAATTGCAGCTATTTACATAACTTTGATCATTTTACTGATACAAATAATTTGCAAATAATATTACTTCACAATATTTTACTTCAGTTGTTTATCAACTAGTAACATATTTCAAAGAGAAACACTGATTTGGAATACATTGTACTTTCTAATAGCTTTCACCTACTTACCAGCAAAGTTCTACACTATATAAAAATGTTATTAATGAATACAAAGGAACATGTTCACAATGTAGTATACAGTGACCTTATAATTATTATTCATGACGCAGATGTCCCTTCCATCTGCAATGTCCAAGGCATTTACTTCAACATGTTTTTTCTTTATCTTGGCACTTGACAAATGTTTCATTTCTCTTATCTGCTTCATAATTTGTTTGATGTCTTCTTGTGTCAGTCCTTTTTTTCTTCTTCTATTTTCTGGTGATCCTCTTCTTCATAGCTAGAAATAATAAACCCAGCAAAACCATTGACCTTTTTCATTTTTGCCTTTACCTTACCTAAATTAATCAGCCAGAGAGACGCTCTAATTGCCATTTACCAGACCAAATAATATTGCACAATCTATGTATTTCTCCTTACATTGTTCCAGTTTATGACACTGCCAAAACATCCTCTATTAGATCAGTATTAAATCTCCAATGAATGGGTGTTATGCTTCCATACATTCTAGAGAGTCTCATGGAAGCATAAAAATACATAAAAAGGCATTTCCAACCAAAAATCTAAATGTTTGTCCTTTTGGAGCATGTCTGGGGATAGAATATCTCTTTCCTAATCTGCATATTTAATTCTTTCTCCCGCCCAAATAATTGTCAATATATTTACCTCTTTGATGCCTTCCCTTCTGGATATTTTACTTAGTTTACCTATAATTCCCTTTTACCTGGATGTTCTTGCCTGTTTTCTATCCGTCAAAGAACCCATTTCAGCCATTCATCCTTCTGAACTGTGTGCAGTTTCAAAGCTTTCAGATTTATTATTTTTGTGTAATTCTCTCTTTATACCATAGTTTACACTCCTGTCTGTGTGTTGTTCCCTTGTCATTACTTTCCTCCTATCATTCATTGATCACAATACATTAATCCTTTACAAATCTCCATCATTCTGCAAATTTATGTTGCCCCATATATGTTTGTTTTGCAGCTAATGCTTTCAACCAAGTTAGTGCGCCTGTCTCTTTTTCTAATTTGTTTCAGCTTTATTGGCTCCATCACCAATTTCCTTCTGCCCTTTCCCCCCGTCCAGCCATCTGTCCCTTAATACATTTTACATCCATGTGATGCCTCCCAATTTTTGCATGAGGATGGATTTTTTATCTAGAATGGTGGTTTATCTGATCCACTATCTGTGCAACATTTTAAGCCTTGCTGCCATGCAATATTTCTCAAAATCATGAACTCTCCTGTGTCTGTTGGTAATGCTATAATGTTCCATGCATTTTCTGTGTCATATCTAGACAAATTCTTCCATTTCCCAAAATATTTTTTACTGTATATAAAATATCCCTAGTGCTAAGGACAATAGTCCTTCAGTTGTGCTTGTTAATGTCAGTTAGCTTATGGAGTTGCTCAGAAAGGGCAACTCTTCACATAACCTATCAATATATGAATAATTAGCCTTTATGCCTTTAGTCTTTTGTGCATTTATTTTTTATAGAATATTTGGTATATTATACTCTAAAATCATGCACATTACTTTTTTATATAGAGAAACTTGCACTTATATTGAAATCAACAGGCCTTCAGTAACTTACATATCAAGTTATTTAAAACAAAAACACAGAGCTTTGGTAGAAAAAATTTTACACATAGATTCACTTAAGGTATCTCACAATATCCCAAGTGTCCAGCCATCCAAAAGCCAATCAAGTAATACAATCAATGTCTTAAGTCAGCCTTCACTGAAATAATCGTGTACCTTTCTATATTAGTTCTTTTCTGGTTCACAGCAAACTCTGCTTTCTTCCCTTTGTAACATTCTTCTCTTAAAGACCAAGGAAGAGTCCTTTATTTCCTTCTCGGTTGTCTTGAAATGTTTGGGGAGTTTGCTTAACAATACTTGTCAACTCCAATAAACCCTCACCTCCTACTTGAAGAAATGGATGATACTCAGCCTCTGCATATCCAGGAGCATAAAATGCGATTGCTTTCCCACAAAGGTTCATTCTGAAGCAGATTAAATACACCCATTTAAATGTAAAAAAGGCTGCTCTCTTTTGTTGTGTTTAGCTGGATAATCATAATCACACCACACTCTGAGGAGTCCACAGTTTTACAGAATCCTTTCCTTAGTTTCACTGGTGTGGAAGCGAACCAAGAGGGGACTAGAAAACTTCAGACTGGTAGATTGTGGGAGAAAAACCATTTGAACTCTCTTTCAATTTATATCTCCTCTCAACAGCCAAGACCATTCCAGTGACATAATTTTCACAAACTCCACAACATTCAAGCCTTCAATCTTTTCAGGAATACCTGTGAAACATATATTTTATATCTGTTCCTATCTTCTATATCTACAAGTTTAGCCTCTAAAAGTTCCAATGTTATTTTGGACGTGGTTATTCTTTGTTTCACCTCTTTCATGCCTACCTTGTCAGGAATAATGCCAGCAACTGTCTACCTGCGTGAGACGCCAGTGCATTGTATGATAGACATGGCATGTCAGGGGAAGTATCAGTATGTGTGTGTGGGTGTGTGCATGTGCACATAAAATAGAGACAGGAAATAATACCACCAGTTTTTATCTGCAGGTTTAAATAATATTTGCAGGCACACGTACCATTCTTTTGTGTAGCAGCAAAAAATAAATACATAAATAATAAATAACAGATAAGTCATTATCTTTCAAAATAAGACATAATATGCATCACAGAAGAGCTAGGCTGTCCAAGCATCTGGGGACCTGACAGGCCTTCCACACTAGGCTGTATAAGTGTATTTCGACAGAGGCCTAGTAGCAGCCTCTGCCCAGGATCCCACCTAGTCTAAAACCAGTCCTGCTCAGATATGTGCATATAAGGTCAGTATAGCTTTATACTTTAGAATACACATTGAATAGTTAAAGCTTTTTAAAGTCTAGAAAAGAATATAAACAGCTGAACAAACAAATAGTCATGTTTTCACTGCATGCTTAAAAGTAAGCACATCATACATATCTCGAGTAAGGGAAAGTCAAACTATGTTCCATTATTTTCTAATATTCATCTACAAGAGAGCACACCCCACATCATATGTTCATAAACTAACTCACATTTTACTATCATCACAGTAACAAGTCCATCAATAGAACTGCATGAATAAATCCCTCAGAGAACAGTCTTATCTGTAATAAATCTTTTCATAATTATGATATTTTTGAATGATAAATTTTCCTTACCTTTTTCACCTCAAATCATTGGTCCTGTACAAAAATAAAGCAAATAGTCACAGGGAGCATAAAGCTACCCTGTATGCTCCTCTTCCATATTAAAGTGGCTTTAAAGGTTCAGTCCATTGATTTTTCAATGTCTTAGGCCAATTTTTGTTATTGGCCTATTTTTTTTAAATGAAAACAAACCATACTGCCATAATTTTAGTTACAAACATTACACATCAGAAACCATACTGCCATAATTTTAGTTGCAAACATTATACATCGCTTATAATCTATCTAGTCATTTTCAGTCAAACATTACATAGCTCATTCAAATCCTGCCTTATTTGAAACCTCATTCCTCCTCAGCATGTACTGTTCCCACAGTTCCTATTTTTTTCCTTGTAATTTGCTCCTACCCTTTTCTAAAGATCCCAGTTCCAGTTGTTTTGTCTATGTTACTATATTCACTCCTTCTAGTAATTAGACTCAGCAAGGCCTTACTATGTCTAAACAATTCCGATTCTATATAATAGCTCAAAAAAAGAATTTCCTTAACTATACCAATTTGCTCTCCCAGTATCTCTGACAGAGTAGTCTGCAGGGAATCTTTAAAGTCTGCCAACTCATTACACTCCCAAAATATGTTCACAATTACTTCTTTCTTCCCAATCACACCTCCACCATTTGCTGTCTACCTGAAGAAAAATTCTTTGAAGTCTACTTAGAGTATAAAAATATGTATGTAAACACATACTAGCAAAGATACTAAATCTTCTAGACTTTGTTGCATATTTGGGAGCCATACATATATCCCTCATTGGTTCTTTGTGAATTGCTTATCCACTCTTTTTGGGCTTAGTCTTGACTTAAAACTGGAAACACTTCATGGTTCATTGACTTTTCCAAAGCTCTTGGCTGACTCACAGATGAGGCACCTGAGTTTCTCCACTCCAGTGATGAAGTTATTTCTACTCCTCCAGAGATACAGTACATAACTCCCTGATCGGATATATGTCAGAAGATTGTATGATTCTGAAGAAGTTCTGTAATAAATGGGATGAAAGCGCTAAATTTATTCTGGCTCCAGTTTGTGGTTTATTTCTATATGTCAGAAGATTGTTCTGTAAGTTGACCTTCATATGGTTGAGACCATATGATCGACTTTCCAAAAAGTCAAATGAAACAAAACAACAAATTCTACATTTTCCAGGGTGGGCAGGCCCCCCTGCACCCACACCCCTGCAAATTATAAATGCCAACCCTGAGATCACACTACAGTGGGGAAAAGGGTAAATTCTCTGATCCTCACTCTACAGTGATCTCCATACAAATGCTTTGACCCTAACCCAGGCCCCTACCCCTAACCCTAACACTAACCTTTTCCATTATACTACTATTACACAAGACAGCTCAGGTACTCACCATGCACACACCTGGACACTACATCTAACCCCTAGCACTCCCACTCTCACACCCACACTAAATCTAATTCCTTACCCTAACCCTAGAACACTCATACTAACACACACACACTACATCTATTTCCTTATCAGATCCTTACCCTAACCTTAAAATACACACACTTGCACACAAATTCCCTGCCCCACCACTAACCTTTCTTGACCATCTGGAAATCACCCATGTTAGCATTTACACAAAAGCTCTTTTGCTCACATCTCACAGCAGGTCACTTGGATCGCACAAATGCGTGTAGACCAAGTCAGCTGTAACCATAACATATATACGTATTTTGTGATTTTTTTTTAAATGTGATGATGAATTTAATTTGAGATGGGAGAAAACCTGCAGTTGCTCAGAAAAGCTTATGCTTCCAGAAGTAAACAAAATCAGCTATATTTTAATGTTATATAGCTGAAAATGTTATACTTATTTTTTTATAAATACTTTTATTAAAATATCACTTAAGACATAACACAAAAGAAAACAAACCATATACATATCTTTAACATTATTCATTACAAGTTTCCTTTCTTTATCACAACAGTCTTTCAATCCAAGATTACATACATGACTCAGTTCCTGCATTCCCTTAAACCTCACACCTTCTTCTTAACATCATTCTGTTTTTATTGTTCCCGTGTTTATTTCCATGTAATTTGTTCCTTCCCTTTCCTAAAGATTCCCTTCCAGTTATTTTATCTCTTTTACAATATTCAATATTTCAAATACAGTTGGTTTTGATATTCATTTCTTTTTGGCAGATAACAGTATTAAACTTAATAAGTCCTTACAAGGCAATTTGGGATCATGTACCCCAACTCAAAAGAATAATTCCTTAGTTAAAGCTATTTCTCCCCCAAATATTTCTCACAGAGTACTCTGTAGGCATTTTTTTAAATCTTCCAACTCATTACACTCCCAAAACACATGTTCCCAGATATCCCTTTCTTCTGCCTTACGCCTGCAACATTTGCTCTCTACCTGAGGAAAAAATCTTTAAAGTCTGCTTGTGGTATAAAAATACCCATGTAAACATTTCCAAGCAAAACTCCTAAAGCTTCTAGATGTTGTTGCATGCTTGGGGGCCATACATAAGTCCTCCCATTGTACCCCTAGAAATGTATTTTATAGTCTCTCACTCTCTCTTCCCAATCTTTTCTAACCTACTCTTATTAAATGTTATAGCTATCATGCAATATTTTATATGCCCTACTCCACCTTTTAATAGCAACATCTGTTCTATATTCAACTTAAAATTCTACCAGATCAGATCTTTCATGTCAGACTCCACTATCCCTTTCCCTTTACCTATACTCTGATATCAATCCCTAATATGAAAGGCAGTCTCTTACCCATAGCTGAAACTTCTTCTTGGCCTCGATTCACTCTATTACCTTTCCCTGTAGTTATTTGCTCCCAATACCTTGGTTCCTTTGCCAGTTGTCTCCAGTGAATTCCAGTCCCCTCTTGCCTATTCTCTGTACCCTATTTGAAGTCATCACTAATGGAAAAATCTCATTTCTTCATTCATGTGTCTCCTTGTTTCTTGACTTTCCTCCTCTTCATCATCATCCCTTTCCACTTTGAATTATAACCTTCTGTTTGTGGTATTTATATGAGCCTTAAGTGTGTAGCTTTAAAAATCCCATCAAATGAGGTAATCCTAAACCAAAAACCAAAAAGGTATTCCTAAACCACCTTCTTCTGTTGGGAGGATCAACTTATCCTACTTAACTCTTACCCTCTTTCACTCCCAGATAAATTCCTTCAACTCTTTATTAATTATTATCCACACCTTTTCTCCTGGTTGATAAAAATATGCCTGACCTGTATATAAAAGCATAGGCACTAAAAACATTTTCACTGCTTGTAAATTACTATCAATATCCATAAACAAACAATACCATTTTTTGTATTAGCTTTTGTTTAGTCTCTTCACTCATATCCTTAGCTGCCATAACAGGTGCCTTTTAACACATATTCCTAAATATTTCATCTTATCATGTCCTCATAAATAAGGGTATTGCTGAATCAAGTCATGCTTAGGTACATATTTGATGCCTATAACTTTTGTTTTATTTTCACTAATATTATACCTTGAAAAAAACTGAAACTTTCTCAAAATGTTCCACAACACCAACATGCTTTTTTCTGGATTTATCAAGTACAAGATAACACCATCTGCAAATAAAGCTAACTTTTCTTGATTACCATACCAATTATATCCTTGAATTTTGGAGTCCCTTATTTTCTTTGCCAGTGGCTCTAAATATAAAGGGGAAACAGGACATCCCTGCCTGGTTCCTCTGCTGAAACACAGCTTATCAGAGAGGAACCATTCCCTCTTTAATTCTTACCTCCAAGCTTTCATAGATCCTCCTAATTTACTTTATTAATGTACCACACAAAGGAAACCAATGGCCTGTAAACTCCCAAAGGAAATCCAACAGCAAACTCAGCTGGAGTACACTCAAAGTAAGCAGCTATACAAGCAGATAAATCCAATAAGCGAAAAACTGAAAGCTGAAAACTGGAAAACTGGAAAAACTCTGGCAAAACTGCTTTATTTAAGCCTTAAAAATATAGCTTTTCGTCAGTCCACAGACTAACTTCTTCAGAAACAATGTATCCAAAAAACGTTTCAACAGTACTGTTGGCTTTAAAAACTCTGAGTAATGACATCACTTCCTCAAATTGACTTAAAGGGATAGCACACCCTCTTTCCATCACTATGATCATCACACTCAAGTATTCATACAATAATATAATTCCACTTAAAAATTAGATGAATGGAATTTAAAATACAATAATAAAAGAATATATATATAAAAAATAAGTAAAAAATAATAATATTATAATGAAGTCAAATATGAACATTATAATTATAAATGTACATATTCTAACTAAAAACCTGATGCAGCAAATACAAATTCCCAAACTGCATAAAATTCACTGCTCCGTTTCTATATGTGACTCTCCTATTTACCAAGTGTGATGGGGTTCAACATCTAAAAAAATTTTTATAAAAATTATATAACATTTATGTAAAATTTTTATAAAATTTTATTCATGTAAACATGCATAAATATAAACTCATTAAAATACCCCATATTGAATTTAACTACCTCTCCAGGCTCTTTAACTTTAAAATGCATGAAATGGATAACATGCCATTGAGACCTGGAGTAGCAAATGCTCTGAATCTCAATTGCCAAAGCAATTCCTTCCTTTCTAATAATAATGAATCCTTCCCTTTTCCATGTCCGGTATTTATATGATCAATAGCCATAAAGCCAAATCCATGCTCAGGATGCTCTTGAATGTGTTTAGCTAGGGCATTTTCTTCCTTGTTCTTTTTTATAGCATAATCATGTTCATATATGCGTTGGCACAGTTTCCTGTCCGTTTTCCCCACATAGAAACACGGACAGGAAAGACATGCCGCCACATATACAACATGAGAACTTTTACAGTTATATCTTCCTTTTACTGTATAGATGTTGTTCCGGATAGAAAACTGTCGCCCCGTTTTGACAAATCTGCAATATCTACATGAATTGCATGTATACATACCAGCCCTTATATTTGTACCTCCCGACTGGCCTTCCAAAATGTTCTTTAGGCCAGGGCCCTTCCTATATGTAAACTGAGCTTCAAATCCAATAATCTCTAAGAAGGACTTTAAAATATATAACTTTTCTTCTTTTCAGCCTCCGATGGAGTTGGTGGACTTATTAGCTAAAGGCATGTCCTTCGTGCCCAGTAAAAGAGCAGACTTGGCAGAGTCATTATTGGATTTGAAGTTGTTCATTAGGAAATGTAATTTGAGTTTGATGTTGGGGAACATAGGTACCACATTAACTCCCTTTCACATTCCCAGTACTTTCAACCCCCCCATACATCCATCACTGTCACTCTTTGAGAGAATGTGTGAAGTGGAAATTTGCCGCTCTATGGAGTTGAGGGCCACTTCTAAGTACAACCTCACGAAAGAAGAGTGGAAGTTATTGAAACTCCTGAAAGACTCTTCAGTTCGGGTGATGCAGCCGGACAAAGGGGGTGGGCTAGTATTGATGGAATTGGTGGATTATAATGAGAGAATTGAGACAATTTTGTCTTCGGAGAGTTATGTGCCTATTTCCTTGAATGAGTTGAATGGGCATTTAACTAGGATCCAGATGTACTCTGAAGACATGTACATGAATGGGTCTATAAACAAGAGTGTTTTTAATTATATAACTATGGCATCTCCGAGAATACCAGTGGTTTTTGGAAATCCTAAAATCCACAAGGATGTCCATGATCCACCAATGAGACAACTGGTTAGTGCGAAAGGGAGCATAACTTATGCAGCAGCCAAGGTGGTGGATACCGTATTGAAAAAATACATCAAACTCGAAGAGCAGATATCTAAGGATTCATGGTCTTTTCTGGCAAGGGTGAATTCTTATACCCTGAATCCAGGTGATGTCTTTCTAACCATAGATGTGGTTGACTTGTACTCTTTCATACCCCATGACATTGCGTTAGAATGGGTAGAGGAAAGGTTATGGGCAAGGGGCACCCCAAAAGAGGAGATCTTAATGGTGAGAGAGCTTTTAGATATAATTCTCACTTGCAATTTTGTGACATTCAATCAGAAATATTATCATCAGATAAAAGGGGTCCCAATGGGGTCACCATGTGGGGGGAGCGTTGCCAATTTGGTTTTGGCATCGTGGGAGAGCAATTTTGTGTTCAAGCATCCATTTTTAGCAGAGAGGGTCCATCTGTATACAAGGTTTTTGGATGATATTTTTATCGTTATGGAAGGAAATAGGGAGGTAGCGGACAGTTTGGTGAAGGAGTTCAACAATTCCACTGAGTTTTTGAAATTCACCTGGGAGTATCATGAAATGAGGGTGTCTTATTTAGATGTGGAGTTAATAAAATCACCTGAAAATGAGTGCATGGTAGCTAAGATTTATCGAAAGCCGACACGGTCCAATAGCTACCTTCATTTAGAGAGTAATCATCCATATCACCAAAAACGTGCCATCGTGAAAGGACAGTTAGTCCGAGTGGCTAGAATGGTGACCTTAGATGATGATTTTGTGGTAGAAATGGAAAACATCAAAGAATTGTTTTCTAATAGAGGCTACCCGACCCCCATGTTGGTAGAGCTAATAATGGAAGTACAGCAGAAGAGAAGGGTTGGATTTTACCAACCGCTATTGAATTTCCATCAGAGGTCACTGAATGTAGATAATGGGACAGATGAGAATCCTTAGTCCGTTAATCAGTCCATGAGGTATGTAATGACATATAGTTTGGATGCCCCAGAAATCAGCTCTATTATAAAAAGATTTTGGGCAGTCGCTATCAGTGAGTTTGACAGGCTGCAGCAATTGGGTCCCCTAGTTCAGTTTACATATAGGAAGAGCCCTGGCCTAAAGAACATTTTGGAAGGCCAGTCGGGAGGTACAAATATAAGGGCTGGTATGTATACATGCAATTCATGTAGATATTGCAGATTTGTCAGAACGGGGCGACAGTTTTCTATCCGGAACAACATCTATACAGTAAAAGGAAGATATAACTGTAAAAGTTCTCATGTTGTATATGTGGCGGTATGTCTTTCCTGTCCGTGTTTCTATGTGGGGAAAACAGACAGGAAACTGTGCCAACGGATATATGAACATGATTATGCTATAAAAAAGAACAAGGAAGAAAATGCCCTAGCTAAACACATTCAAGAGCATCCTGAGCATGGATTTGGCTTTATGGCTATTGATCATATAAATACCGGACATGGAAAAGGGAAGGATTCATTATTATTAGAAAGGAAGGAATTGCTTTGGCAATTGAGATTCAGAGCATTTGCTACTCCAGGTCTCAATGGCATGTTATCCATTTCATGCATTTTAAAGTTAAAGAGCCTGGAGAGGTAGTTAAATTCAATATGGGGTATTTTAATGAGTTTATATTTATGCATGTTTACATGAATAAAATTTTATAAAAATTTTACATAAATGTTATATAATTTTTATAAAATTTTTTAGATGTTGAACCCCATCACACTTGGTAAATAGGAGAGTCACATATAGAAACGGAGCAGTGAATTTTATGCAGTTTGGGAATTTGTATTTGCTGCATCAGGTTTTTAGTTAGAATATGTACATTTATAATTATAATGTTCATATTTGACTTCATTATAATTTATTTATTTTTTATTTATTTTTTATATATATATTCTTTTATTATTGTATTTTTAATTCCATTCATCTAATTTTTAAGTGGAATTATATTATTGTATGAATACTTGAGTGTGATGATCATAGTGATGGAAAGAGGGTGTGCTATCCCTTTAAGTCAATTTGAGGAAGTGATGTCATTACTCAGAGTTTTTAAAGCCAAGAGTACTGTTGAAACTTTTTTTGGATACATTGTTTCTGAAGAAGTTAGTCTGTGGACTGACGAAAAGCTATATTTTTAAGGCTTAAATAAAGCAGTTTTGCCAGAGTTTTTCCAGTTTTCCAGTTTTCAGCTTTCAGTTTTTTGCTTATTGGATTTATCTGCTTGTATAGCTGCTTACTTTGGGTGTACTCCAGCTGAGTTTGCTGTTGGATTTCTTTTGGGAGTTTACAGGCTGTTGGTTTCCTTTGTGTGGTTCCTGAAGTTTGTTCCGTGTTTTTACTTTATTAATGTATCAGGTAATGCAAATTCTTCCATTGCACTACTCATAAAATAACAGCTTACCCTGTTGAATGCTTCCTCTGCACCAGGACTCACCAATAACAGCAATATTTTCTTACATTTTGCATCCCTCTGGATCATTATTCTATTAATTATTGATTATTTATTCATTTCACATTTGTTCACCGAGATAGTCCAATTGGGCCAGTGGCCCATTTTCAGTGGAGGCCCAGGGGGGAAAGTCCCAAGAATACAACAAAAATTTAGTAACAGATTAAAAGATTGCAATAGTAATTACAGTCAACAGACATTTTAATATACAGATTAATGTTTAGATTAGTGTTGTCAAATGTTTGCGTCCCATCCAAAAAAAAATCTCATCTCCTCCTATCATAACTATTAGTTCTTCAGCCTCATCTTTCGCTGATCTTGACATAATTAAATCTTCCATAAATATTTCCATTTGTGTTCTTTCTTGGTTTCAACATTCCTCTGCTTTATGCACATTTTCGTAAAATTTCAGAAAATATCTAATATCTCTCTCTATATGGCTCTTGGTTATTTTTCTTGTCATGGGCTCCCTGAGTCTGGCAACAATCCTTTCTACATTCTGTTGCCTAGGTCACTGTACTACAAGTTTTTGTGTTCTGCAGATGTTATCAAAAATAGTTGCCTAACAGCAATTTCCAAACTCATGCTTATTATCCAAATACTTCCTTATTGTCTCTTTAGTACTCTGCAGTTGCTCCTCTTCTTGTTTCATGAGATTCCCCTGCAATACGTTAACCTTTGTCAGTCTCTCTAAATAACTCCTATTACCTCTTAAACATATCTCTTTCTCTTTTATTCCTAACCTACTTTTAAACTCCATTTTCATTTTATCCCACTATCTAGCTGTTTCTTCTAAATATATATATATATATTTTCCCCAATAACTCTTGAATAATTTCCACTACTAATTTATTTTTAACAGGTAGGTGGGAAAGTGCCATTGTCTCCCTTTCACTTCATTACCCTGCATTTTTATCTTAGCTTTATCAGTGCATTATCTGAAATAGTTATTGTATGCATGTTAAAGATTTCAATTAAATGACATGTTCCTGTGAAATATAATTTCTGTCCAGTCTAGCCCATTATTGTACCTTGGGGAATAATATATAAATTATGTCAGATATCCTACAACTGGATTCACATTTCCATACCAAACATTTTCATATTTTTTTTACATAGATCTACCCTCTTTTGTTATATTTTCCATTCTATATTCACCTGATACATCCTTACTATTCTAAATCAAGTTCCAATCTCCACTTATAAATAATATTCCCTGCTGAAAGCTGATAATTAATTCCAAAATTCTATTAAGTTCCATAATAGCAGTTTTTGGTGAATATAAGCACATGACAGCATAATCCTCCTCCCTTGGCAATATCTTTTTACTACCAAAAATCTACCATCATTGTCTTTTTTTTCCTCTTTTGCCACTATTGGAGCCCATCTAGCAATCATATTATTACTTCCATTTTACTTTGTTCCTGATATTCAGTTGAATATCCATGCTGAAATCCTTTATTTGTCAAATGCACATGTTTATTTCTTTCCAAATTTGTCTCCTGCAGCATTGCTATTTGCACTCTGCATTTTTTTATGTAATTCTATACGCTTTCCTTTTTGTCTAAACCTGTAAGGCCATTTAAATTCCACGATACTACGGACAGAGTAATTATTATGATAAAAATCTATTATTCTCACATATTATACATAACAGTTTTTTGAATGTGTGTTTCCAACTTTTGTCTTACATGCACATGCTAATGTTTGGCAAACGGATCTTTTATACAGTTGTTTCTTTTCATCTCCATTCAAACCTATGTCACATTTACCCTGACTTTTTCATTTAATGAAAACTCTCAAACAAAAAACTAAATACATTTTCAAAATATGCTTATCACCTACTAATGTAGAACAAACACACAATAATATGTATATTTTAACAAATGAAGTTTAGCCATCCAAATAGGAATAATTGCCCTAACTTGAGGCCTACTCCCTCAGGAATAACATCTTCTAAAATTAATGTTACCCATGCTAAAATGCATGTTACAGCCAGTGTTCCAACTTACACCAATTGCTGTCTCTTCTTTTCTTACATGTATTCCTTTCTCAGATGTGAAAAACAGCTTGCATTCTTTCAGAAGATATTAACTTTTAGCAAAAGAAAAAGTGAACCGGCTACCTTTAAATAAAAATAAATTATGCAATGTTCTATTAAATGCAATAAAGTATTGAGGTTGCCGGGGAGGCTACTATCTCTTATTCACTTCTCATAAGTTCAAACTTTATTTTTCAACAAACTGCTTGCCATTGCACCTTTAAATTTTGCATTTCACTTAGCAAAGAATGCTCAAACCTCTCAAGATTAATTGCTTTCACCTGCAGACAGCTTGTCTAAATGTAAAAGTAGTCAGCAATGAGGAAAACAAAAACAGTGAACAACTTGCAGATGCATCAAGGAATTTGTGTAAATTTTACTGAGAACAGAATGCACAGAATTCATTTGTCTAACTGCCTTCAGCTGCAGACTTCTTGTCTGATAAGTAGAACATTTGCTAATAAAAAAGCTAATATCTTTTCAGCTGCAAGAAGCTTAACATTTTTCATAGCTTTCATCATTTTGTCTTATTTTGCAAGCCTATTTGATTACAAAAAAAATGTTTACAGTTTAAGCCAAGGGCATTAATCTAGGTATCCACCCTTGTAAAACCAAGGGAATTGTTATCTTAGTTATACGTATAATAAAATCAGTACCCTTTTTGTACTCCACTCCAACCAGCAGCCTAAGGTCACAACATTATAGTAACTTAAACCTGATTCTTTTCAGTCTTTCTTCTCTTTTCTTTTTTTCAAAGCAGAGTACAATGGAACAATATGTTTGGATCTAGATGTCATACCCCTGCATATAAGTTGTGCAACACAGAATGATTTCCACACTATAGCAGACACACGATAGTCAAATGCTAACTCACTGTCTACATGTGTTCCCAACTCCCTGACTACAAAGTCTATTCTATTTGTACAGGTGTATTGTCAATGTGGTAGTTTGCTGGGATGGCCATCTCTCTGAAATATACTATGATACACTTTTTGGCACTGAGTTTTAGACCACAGCTCTGGCACCCATTATTAGTCTGCACCAGACCTTCTTGGAGGATATTTGTGCCTTGGGGGGATTCAGTGACTGCATCCAATTTGCATTCACCTGCAAACTTGGCCAGCAAGAGGCCCTCTTTTAGACCATGAATCTGGCACCAGTTATTATGTGTCTGGCCTTCTTGGAGCATATTTGTGCCTTGGGAGGGGATACAAGGACTGCACCTCAGTCAGAGGCCAGGTTACTGTCTACGTGGGGTTTGCATATCTTTCTGGTGTATTTTTGGATCTTCCCTAGGTAATTTAGTTTTCTCACACCTTCCAAAATGTACTGCTTGGCTAGCAAATCAAAATACTCATAAGTATTTATTCTGGTCATCATGGTCCAAAATATAGCTGAAAGTCACAAAATCAATAGAGTGATTGGAAGATAATTATACTCATAGATTATCTCTCTATATATATCATCTATGAATCATCAAAGGAATTGATTCATTCTAAGGTGGTTATACTCTTAGTTTTCATTGATGGTAGCGTTTCAAGTTTCAGCTTACCGAAGAACTTCATGTTTAAATATTTTACTTGTTTCCTAGTTGAGTTATTTCTAGCTAAATTTTTATCTTCTAGTTCTGGGTTTGATTCCATCGATTTCAATCTGCAAACTATGCAAGTCTAAATAAGCCACTTAACCAGACAGTGCTCCAGTTTTGCCACTGAAATGGGCAGTTCTGCTCCACAGATTTACCGAGTTAACAAATAAATAACATTTAATAATAATAATAATAATAATAATAATAATAATATAAAAACAGTGCTAATGGAGTAGAGGGATAAAACCCTGACTACAGCCCAGGCAATCCAGCCCAGTCATCTGAGGTGCTGGAAAGAATGGGCAGAAACACCTGCCCAGGAAGGGATGGAAGGCAGGACATATGGACGGACCACACAACATAGTTAGATTGCCCTGGCTGAAGCAGGAGGAAACAACGTCATACTGCTTCCTGGGGGTGGGTGGCAGCATGCTCACTTCAGCTCTTTGCAGAAGTGAAGAGTGTATCAACACTGCCCTCCTGCTGCACACTCCACCTACAGAATGTTGCTGGGGTGGGTGCAGGGTGGAGACAAAGAGAGGAAAAAGACTCCCAACACCAATATGATGTAGACCCAGGATGCCTTCATCTCCTTGCCAGCCCAATTATTATTCAAAATTAGTCTGAGGAAGTTCAGGAGGAGTAAATAGACCAAACGATCAAGGAGAGGCACCAGGGGCTGCTGAAGGTCAGCTGCAAGAGACAAAAAAGAGAGTAAATAAATAATAATAATAATAATAAACAAATTGAACTGGTTTAATTGACCAAATTTTGAAGATCTTTTCAGAGTTTGACTCAAACTGTTCCTGCAGTCCTGTGTGTTATTTCCCATGCCACTGAGGCTAAACCTGAAAGGGTGTTATTTGGTTGCATTTAAAATGTTTTCACATTTGAAAAAAAAGAGCCATGGCTGTCTTCATCCATTGTTTAGGTAACTTCCATCCTGGCAATAATTGTTAAATGAATACTAGGACCTCAAATAAAGTTACTGGCCATCAGCTGAGAGCAAATATAAGTTTTTACCTGCTTATGAGTCATTGTATCCCGAGAAGCAGTTGCTGATAAAACTGTTCAAAAAAGTTGAAAATTTCACTGTTGAGCAACAAGCAGCACTGTTATAACCCTGCAACACCTCCAATAACTCACTGCAAGGCTGCAGTTTGAATTAAAAAGATTTACCATGTTAACTGGCATACCAACAAATCAAAATGCAAAAAGTATTTCTAGGACTATTGGGACCCTAGAACACGGTGTAGCTGTTTGATCTTGGCTGGGAGGTACTGCCTATGTGAACCTCCTAGTAAGGATCAAACAGTTACACTCTGTCTTGAGGTTGTAAGAGAGTTTTGCACTGTCTTTATTTTATTTGCCTATACCAGTTACATTGGTAGCTCAGCGAACTTCTGCTCTTGTCTGATTTCCTGCCTACTTAAAGCTCTCTTCTGTGAGTTGTTGTGAGCATAGAGTGGTTGCTCACATTGTGCACAACATGAAGATGTAAAGAGCAGTGGGTCACAGATGGAAGAGCGGCTGTGATTATTTCAGCTTCTATTACAACTCTAGCTTGTTCTCATGAATAATATGTCTTTAATTTTGTATTATATTATTCTACATGTGTGACTAAGATTAGTTGTCTATGAAGTGTGCATATATTGTACTTATTTACTGTGGCCATTAAGTTTTTATTTTATGGAGGATTTTTGTTTTTTTGCTTCACACTGATGCTTACTGGCATTGAAATTGTAAGTGGCATTATTTGCCTTCTTGCTTAGTGGTCATAAGTTTAAAAATAAAACAAATAAAAAAATGCCTATACATTATTGTCTAGCAAGTCTAAAAGTACAAAGGTTACTTTGTAAACTTTTTTGCACACAATAACAGCCTTGGCTGTATTTGGCCTTTCATGTAATTAAGCTTTCATTTATAAATGTTCTTTTGATATTTTATAATCAGAGGTTGCTGCATATTTTTTCACGGCCGATTGTCCTGCACTGACTCTAATCTAGAAGGGAAGTCGTTTACCTTGATCATTTAATGCAGCACAGTTTCTGCATGGTTTCACTTTGGATATCTTTTGGAATATTATTATTTTTATCTGAATACAATATTAAGGGTTTCTCATTGGTCAGCAGGTATGTGATTCATATTCTACATTTTTTTTTTGAAAATAGAAAAATTTGCTGTGTTATGGCTTAATTTGCTGATGGATGACAGGTCCCCTGTTTGGGTGCTGTAAAGGTTTATTATTCAAATGCTGGGAGTCTGGAAAATATGTGCCATGAGTGGGAAACTCTTATGGCTGGATATAATTATAGCACGTGTATTATCATGCAGGCCTGGAATTCCTCTAGCACATATGTCGATGACTACACTAAATTTGTATATGTAAAATCGGTACCCAGACAGGGATATGTAGCAATACTTCTGCTTTTGTCTGCTAATGGAAATACTGTAAAAACAGATCAGGAACCAAGATACTGGCAATTAATCTGAATAATATATACAGATGAGCTAAATTGAGACCAACAGCTTGTTATTGTATCACAGGTATGAACTGTGAAATGCACTGTAAATTTTTGGAGACCACAGAGTATTTGATAGATGTTACATTGATATTATTGGGAGATTATAATTACTCAAGTATAAACTGTTGAACTACAGATAGTGTCACAACTTTTGTTCTAAAGTTATTGCCTTAACTGAAATGCATAATTTCAGTCAGATGACAGGTTTCCCAACAAGACTAGGACT
Source organism: Protopterus annectens (assembly GCF_019279795.1). Taxonomy (NCBI): domain Eukaryota; kingdom Metazoa; phylum Chordata; order Ceratodontiformes; family Protopteridae; genus Protopterus; species Protopterus annectens. The sequence continues at coordinate 1,097,782,368 of NC_056741.1, forward strand.
ATTTTTAACCTAGTGTATATCAAAGGAAATAGGGCTGTTACCAGGACACAACCTAAGAAGCCACTTGGAACCTCCAATCACGTGATTGTACCTTTTAAGCTAGTCATATCTTCATGTGTTCAAATATATGACTGTTGTAAGTCTTCCATAACATAATTAATTAACTAGAAGCAATAACCTGGCACAGATTCTGCAAAACATAAACAGAGAACAAATGGAATACAACATTCCATAAATTCCGGGTGTTGTTATTGCAGGAGTATATAACAGAAAAACAATAATATAAATCAAATATCTTCCCCCACCTTGGTGGAATGACCTGATAAACTCATAAAGAAAAAACAACATGCTTTAAAATGAGAGCTACCCAACTACTATGAGTATGTAAAAATATTAAAAGGGGCTATTGCCTTCATATTATTGAAATAACTGTGAACAGAAATGAGTAATACAACCTGACAATAAGAAATCCTTTTAAGTATTTAAATTTGAAAATACATAATAATTTGGCTCTCTATTAAAATGTGACACACAAAAAGACTGAAAATGCAGGAGGCAACAGAATATCAAGCATCTCTCTTCTCCTTTAGACTTGTTTTTTTGCAGGGGTGCAAGCTCCCCACACCTCCCTAATTTATATACACCAACTCTGAAGTTGCCATGCCTCGGAAAAAAGTGAATATTTTGAGAAATAGCTATCACAGTCTTGCCATAATGCAAGTGCATGTTTTCAGCCATTCAGTCTCCATATTTCAGGGCATGTTCTTTGTTTTGGTGAGCAGACACCTAATTGCAGCATCAGTAGTGGATTGAAGAGTAAAGGGAGTGATGCTCTACTGATTCCTACGTACTGTCAATAAGAGTGCAGGTTATGTGCTGTTGGCAAATACCAGCATGTCTTTTAGAAGGACAAGTATGGATTACTTTTACTAATACTGGGAAGTTCATGTTAGGCCTTTAGGGATGAGATTTCACAGAAAATGGTTTCATTTGTTGTGTCATGTACTACTCTCCAGAATTTAGAAGAGCTGAAGAAAAGGTTGCTTTGTAGTGATTACAGTAACTCTGTTTAGCAAGTCTAATCTGTTACTAATATGTTACAAATTTATTTAATAAGGTTTCACACCCCTCAGATTTGCAAAGTCACTCTGTTAGCCAGGTATTATTGTATCTGTTCTTCGTGTGTCTGTCTGAATGGTATGTTTATTCAATAAGCTTACAAGAAAGTCCATGAAGGCTTCAAATCTAAGACTAATTGAAGGAAGGGTATTTAGGAAGGCCCAGTTAATTAGTGCAGTTTGGGTACAGTAGATTTTACACGGAAAGTTAATAAAAGAATCTTACTGACTTTTGTACGCAGGATAAGAGAAGGATATGCTTGCTTCCATGTTGCTTGTGTTACATCAACTGATCTTTAACGGTGTCATGGAGTATGTTTATTAACAAGAGGTGGCTAGGAAATTTAGTTAAAATCTAATCCAGTTTGTAAGCTATGCTCATCACGCTGTTAACTAGTAGGTGCCTGAGTCAGTTAAGAGTAACCAAGTGCTAGGTAACCATCATCATGACCACTGCAATATTAAAATCAAGAATAATAAGTTCAATATTTGCTTAAAATCACACAAAGGAGGGTTCAGTAAATGAAGTTTTTCCAGGAGTCAGATACAGGTTATAAAAACATGTTCTTCACTAGTTCCCTACTGAGATTGTAGGACCAGCTCAAAGCACTCCTCAGTATGGAGAATGTCGACATCTGTACAGTAACTGAAACCTAGTTCAAGGCTCCAGAGAGCACCCCAGCACTACTGGGCTACAACACACACTACACGTTTCGGCCACAGAACACAGACTGAAACACAAAAGGAGGGGATGTATCCATATTCATCAAGGATACCTACACCTCCAGGTTAGTGGCGCAGCATGATACCTGTGAGATCATCCATGTGCAACTAACATTGTGCAAATCTGCAATGCAAATTGTGGCCTGCTACAGATCACCCTCCATGACCCAGGACCACCACTCCACCTTTCTGGAGACACTGGAAAACATGGAGGTCCTACCAAACACCCTGATATTGGGTGATTTCAATTACCCTACCATTCACTGGGAAAACTACTAGAGTACAAACTCCCAGGCCCAGCGATTCCTCGAATTCATCAACTCAAATGCCCTGGATCAGCTGGTAAACTCCCCTACCAGAGGTGAAAACATACTGGACCTGGTCATCACCAACATGGGCGACAGGTGTTCCACACCGGAGGTCAACCCGTCACTGGTTAGAGCAGACCATAAACTAATCACTCTGGATGTCCACACCCCACCACCACCCCCAACTAAGGAAACCACAGTAAAAAACTTTTCTAAAGCAAACTTCACCCTACTTAAGACAGAGGTGGTAAGTTTCACAGCCCCCCACGCTAAAGGATAATGCTACCCAAGATGCAGAAATCTTTAAAAATGCACTCTATGAGCACCTAGAAGGATGCATGGATCATGCCATCCCTAGCAAAACCAAGACTCACTCACCTAAGAGAAAGAAACCAGTTTGGTGGACCCCTGCCATAAACAGGCTATACAATAGAAGGAGGAAACTAGTTCAGAAAAAAAGCAATTCCCAAGAAGGAAAGACATCCATGATCAGTATCAGTAAGAAACTAAGGTCCCTCATGAAATCATCCAAGGCTAACTTCGAAAGAAAAATAGCCAAGGATTCAAAAGATTACCACAAAGCCTTCTTTAGCTATGTTAAGAATCTAAGTGGCAACTTGCAGATATGCACTGAACTAGTGCAAAATAGCACAAAATATACTGAACCTACTGATATTGCCAACATCCTGGCAGATAGATTCAGTGCAAACTTCACCCCCCTCTCACCTCCAAAAGGGCCCACAACAATACTGGAAAAGTGTAGTGTCCCAAAAATCACAGATGCACAGGTGAAAACAGCCCTTTCAAAAGCCAAAAACACAGCGACAATGGGACCAGGTGGTGTCCCAGGCTGCATCTTGCACGAACTACAGAATGAACTAACCCCCCACCTAAACACGCTGTTCAACCTCAGCCTCTCCACAGGCTACATGCCCATAGAATGGTGCACAGCAACAGTTATTCCTCTTCACAAAGGAGGGGCCACAACTGACCCTGGTAACTATCACCCCATAAGCCTGACTAGCCTGGTCTGCAAGGCTATGGAGTGCATCATCATGGAACTCATTAACAAAGACATTTGGAACCTCCAAACACTTGACCCGACCCAGTTTGGCTTTGTTAAGAGCAGATCATGCCTACTAAACCTGACTGACTTCTTCGAGACAGTCACCAAGGCCATAGATGAGGGAAAGGTGGTTCACACAGCCTACCTTGACCTCACCAAGGCTTTTGACACCATTCCCGACTCGGGTATTACAGAAAAACTCACCAACCTAAACATAAACCCCTACGTCATGAGATGGGTTGCCAACTGGCTTACAGACAGAACTAACACAGTAAGAATAGTGGGCTCCAGGTCCGACTCTAAACCAGTCACAAGTGGTGTCCCGCAAGGCTCGGTCCTGGGACCCCTACTGTTCGGCATATACTTCTGAGAAGTACAGGCAAACACAGGAGGACTATATCTAACCAAGCTCGCCGATGACTGCAAACTAGGAGCCATAACTGACTCTCCGGCTGACATGGACATCCACCAAAAGAGCCTTACTGAGATGGACACCTGGTGTCAAAGTCATAACCTCAAGCTAAATGCCAAAAAATGCATAGTCATCCCATTTGGGAAAAACAAAACACCCACAAATTACCACATAGGTGGCAGCCCCCTTAAAACAGAAGAGGTAATAAGAGATCTGGGGACCCAGGTAGATAGTAATCATATTGCCAAAGTAGTTAGGAAATCCTTCTATGGGGCCCATCTAATTACTAAAGGGTTTGCATCTAGAAATAAAGAGGTTATTGTGCCCCTCTACTTGTCACTCATTAGACTCATCATAGAGTACAATGCCCCATTTAGGATGTACCTCACAAGATGACACTTCCAACAGCTGGAAAGACTACAAAAGTACCTCACCAAGAGGATTACTGGCCTCAAACATATGTCCTATCCAGCCCGACTGAAAAAACTCCAGCTGTATTCAGTGGCATATTGCTTACTCAGAGGTGATCTCTGCCTGACTTACAAAGCCATGTCCAACTCAGAATTGATGGACATGCTCCACCTAAAGAAATCCAAGTCACTGCGAGCCAAGTGCTCTTGTAAGCTAAACCTCACCACAACAATAAATAGAACATGCTGGAGGGATAGACTCTTATCACAGAGACTCCCCATGCTTTGGAAAAAAATTTCAAACTACATTAGGCAGAGCCCATCACTAACACTCTTCAAGAGAAACCTTGACGAGTGGATTGGTAACAGAAAATACACCCCTGGGATCACTTCATTGGCTCTGCTTGACAGAGGATCAGTTAATTAATCAATGGGGCGGCGAAAGCTGACACACTCTGGCTAGGCTTATAAATGCCCTCGGGCAGATAGCCTAGTACCTACCTATGAACCTATGATATATATATATATATATATATATATATATATATATATATATATATATATATATATATATATATATATATATATATATATATATATATATATATAGGTCCCTATATATGGGTCCCTATCAAATGACAGAAAACTCATTTGATAAGAAACTCATTTCACTGACACCATAACATAAAAAGCTCAAAACACTGAAAACTCATTTGATTGAAACTCAAAACAATGAAACATGCTATATGCCCTTTTCCTCATGGTAGTGTGATCCTGGAGTTAGTATATTAAGTTGGGGGGGTGTGGGGGGCATAGCCCCCCACATAGTTTATGTAAATACTGTTTTCTCCAATGAGTTATTCATTGTAGTTATAAGTATCCATGTGTAGGGTTTAAAATGTATGAAGTATGTGGGGGGGGGGCTATGCCCCCCACACTCCCCATTGTGGGGGGTCTGTGCCACAAACCCACTAACTCCAAGATCGCACTACCACTGGGAAAAGGGCATATAGCATGTTTCAGTGTTTTGAGTTTCAGTCAAATGGGTTTTCAGTGTTTTGCACTTTCTGTGTTTTGGTCTCAGCCAAATGATTTTCCATCAAATGAGTTTTCTATCATTTGATAGGGACCTATACATATATATATATATATATATATATATATATATATATATATATATATATATTTGACATTTGTTTACCGGAAAAGTCTGACTGAGGTCCTAGGATCACATTTACAGCAGAAGCCTGGGGAGAAAAGCTCCAAGGGACATGGTAATTAATAGTACTTTACAAGAGAATTCTTATACAAATAAAATATACATGTCAAAAAACTGCACTGGAAGAGGCATGCCAGACATTCACAAAGGCAACAAGAATAGGAACTCCACTACAATCCTGATTAAATACCTGAATAGGAAAAAAGGGAGGATAGACAGCACGAGGGAAAGCACAGGAGTACACAAGTGGGTGAAGAAGGGAATCAGTGTGTGCGACAAGAAGAGCATATGTGGGAAGAGAGGAGACATGTGAGGGGTAGCAGAGGTGTAGTCAACATGCAAGTATAAATAAAAAGAAGTAGGAGGGACAGAATGCAGAGAAAACATAAGTGAGGGGCAGAGGTTGTTGAGAAGGTAGTCAGAGGCGCAAAGGTTTTTCTAAAAGGTAGCCAAGGCACAGGGATATAGAACTAAGTGGGCTTAGCGCAGGAACAGAGCCATGGTTTGCTTAAGAGTTCTTTCAGTGCATATTTAAATGAGAGAAAGTTTAGTTATTTCTAACATTTGTTGGAAGATCGTTCCAGGTTTTGGTGATATGATTTTCCAGCATTTTTATTGGGCTTATGAACTGATAGAAGTCTTTGGATGTTAGAGATCTAGGGGGAAGGTAGCTAAGAAGAATGGAGATTAGAGCAGGGCAGGCAGTGGGTTTATATATAATGTTGTGGGCTGTTAAAAGTTGTATGAAGGAGAGATGTGGTAGCTCTAGCCAGCCTAATGATTGGAGAGAGGTGCAGTGGTGAGCAGAATAGGGAGAGAATGTGGCAAATTTTGCAATTTTTTTGTAGCAAGCTACAAGTTTGGATAAGAGGAAGATCAGGAGATTGGTAAGGATATTTGCTCCATATAATAGGGAAGGTAATAGGTATGTGGAGAGATTCTGGTGCATCAGTTAAGAAAAGGAGAATGTCTGCAGTGCATGCCTAATTTATGGTGGGTTTCTTTATGTTACTTTGGATATAGAGATCAAATTTTAAGTTTTCATCAATGATTACACCTAGCAGCTTAGTGTAAGGGACTGTTTCAAGTAGAGTGTTATTTAAGGGATGAATTTTGAATTGTGATTAATTTATTATTTGCCCTTTTGGGAGAAAAAGTGTGAGTTTTGTTTTATTGGGGTCAAGTAGCAATTGGGAGTTGTTTAACCAGAGTTCAATAGATAAAAATGCTTCTTGGGTCATGAGTTGAAGGTCAGTTAGGTTATTTGATGAGCAAATAATAGCTGAGTCATCAAGATATTGGATTAATTTGGATTTCTTAGCAGATAAATGAAGATTATTTATAAAGATGTAGAACCGAAGGGGCCCAAGGATGGATCCTTGGAGAACCCCTGTGATGTTTGATAGAAAGGGAGAAAGAGAGCCATGCCGCTTAACTGACTGTTGTCTGTCTGTTTTGAACCATGCAAGGGAAGATGATGTGAGATGAACAGAGCAAAGTTCACGTAATATATTAGTGTGTGAGACTGTATCAAATGCCTTAGAGAGGTCTAGAAACAGTGCAGAAACAAGCTGACCAGTGTCTGTAGCATAATTTATGGTATCCATGAAGGATAGGAGAGCAGTCGATGTGCTGTGATGTGGTATGAAGCCATGCTGTGTTGGAGACAGTAGTGTGTTATGGACAAGATAACTAATGAATTTCAAATAGATACATTTTTCAAGTATTTTGGACAAAGGTGATAGGATGGCAATGGGGCAGTAGTTAGATAGATCAGAGGAGTTGCCTCCTTTATGTAGTGGGATAACACATGGCTTTTTTCCAGGTGCATGGGACATATGATTCTGAGATTGATCTGTTGATAAGAATACTTACTGGGTAAGCTATGGCCTCAGCAACAACCTTAAGATATTCTGCAGGGAGGTTATCTGTAGAGATTAAACTGGGCTTGAGTTTTAGCACTAGTTTCTTTATGAAGTTGGTGGAGTGTAAAGAATAAAGCAGTAGCAGTGGGACATGGAGTGAATGCAGTATTTATACTTGTTATAGAAGTATCTGAAGTAGGGAGTTGATTAAAAGTAGGTAGAGTATGGGTATTGTTTCACATGGTTGGAGATGCTGTCGATGAAGTGACATTTAAAGAATATATATATATATATATATATATATATATATATATATATATATATATATATATATATATATATATATATATATATATATATATATATATATATATATATATATATACATACACACACATATAGTCTGCCTAATATTGGTTTGTATTGTCGACATAATTTGGTTGACAATACAGATAGTCAACATTTGTGCAAGAATAGTCAGTTCGCAAGATTGGTAAATATTCCCTTTCCCCAGGGATTGTGTGATCTCGGAGTTGAAATTAATACATATCAGAGGGGGTACCCCTGTACAAACACTGTTTTTCTTTCTTGCAGGTTCTGAGGATTAGCCTCAAAGCATGTGCAGTAGTGTGTCAACATTAGAGATGTCAATGTCGCAGTTGCTAGATGATTGCAAGTATATATATATATATATATATATATATATATATATATATATATATAAATATATATATATACAGTAGAGGGAGTGTGAGAGTGCAGGAGGGCTTGCCCCCTGCAAAAATATTTGTTTTTTATTTTGCTTACTCTGAGGTTAATCCTCGGAGCATAGGTTCATAGGTAGGTACTATGCTATTGGCCCTAAGGCCTATATAAGCCTAGCCAAATGGTACCCTGGCTTTTGCCACCCAAGAAAATTATTTTCCTGTACCTCTGTCAAGCAGAGCCACAGAAGTGATCCCCGGGGTGAATTTCCTATCTCCCATCCAATCATCAAGATTTTTCTTGAGGAGTGCTAATGAGGAGCTTTGTTTGATATAGATAGGTAGTTTGTTCCAGAGTATGGGAAGTCTCTGAGACAGGAATCTATCCCTCCAGCATGTTCTGTTTATTGTGGTGACAAGGTTTAGGTCCCTAGAGCATGTAGCTCGAAGGGATTGGGATTTCTTTACGTGGAGCATATCCAACAGCTCTGGGTGTGACATAGCTTTGTATGTTAGGCAGAGATCTCCTCTGAGTAGGCGATATGCGACAGAGTAAAGCTGGAGTTTTTTGAGTCAATCTGCGTAGGGCATCTGTTTGAGGCCGGTAATCCTCTTTGTGAGGTATTTCTGTGGCCTTTCCAGTTCTTGTAGATGTCTTGTGAGGTACATACCAAAAGGGGCGTTGTACTCTATAATGGGTTTAATGAGTGATGAGTAGAGGGGAACAATGACCTCTTTTTTCCTGGATGAGAAACCTTTTGTGATGAAGTGTGCCACGTAGACAGATTTCCTGACTACTGTGGCAATGTGATTATCAAAGGAGAGACTACTGCCCACCTGTGTCCCAAGGTCTCTTATCACACTTTCGGTGTCAAGTGGACTTCCGCCTATGTGGTAGTTCATGGGTACAGAGTTTTTACCAAAAGGGATGACAATGCACTTTTTGGCATTGAGCTTGAGGCCATGGCTTTGACACCGGGCATCTGTGTCTCAGTGAGGCCCTGTGAGACTCCACTCATGACTGGTCGGCAGCCTGACTTAGAGTCAGCTACTTTCACACTGTGGGTTCTATCGATGAGCCTGTTTGCAACCCACCTAGTGATATAGGGGGTGATGCCTTGTTTAGTGAGTTTTCTATGATTCCTGAGTGGGGAATGGTATCAAAGACCTTGGCCAGATCAAGGTAGGCTGTATGAACCACAGTTCTGGTGACTGACTCAAAGAAGTCAACCAAATTGAGCAGGCAAGATCTACCCTTCACAAAACCAAACTGTGTGGGCTCCAGAATTTGGAGATTAGGTCCATGTTGATGCGTTCCACAGCTTTGCATATTTGTCAGGCTAATGGGGTGATAGTTCCCAGGGTCTGTAGTTGCTCCTCCTTTGTGGAGTGGGATGACTATAGCAGTGCGCCATCCGGTATGGAGAAAGCCTGAGGTGAGGCTGTGACTGAACAGGACACACAGGTGAGTTCACACTGTAGTTCATGTAGAACGCAGCCAGGGATATTGTCAGGTCCCATAGAAGCTATGTTCTTGGCCTTGGACAGTGCTGTTTTAACCTGTGCAGCAGTAATACTGGGTGCTTGGCAATCTACTGGTATTGTGATTGGTCCTTTGGGGGGGAGAGGGGTAAAGTTGGTACTGAATCTGTCGGCCAGTATATTGGCAATATCTGTTGGCTTGGTATAGGAGGTACCATTGTGCAGTAGCTCAGAGAAAATCTGGGTATTGCCGTGGAGATTCTTTACATGACTATAGAAGGCCTTGTGGTTGTCTTTACTATCTGCTGCAATTCTGTTTTCATAGCTAGCTTTAGAGGATTTGATGAAGGATCTCAACTTTTTGTTGAGGTCGATAAGGGAGTTTTTCCAGTCTTGGGATTTCACCTTTTTTACGTATCAGTTTCCTCCTTCTGTTGTAGAGTTTGTTTATGGCAGGGGACCACCAGATTGGCTTCCTTTTTTGGAGGAGAGTGTCTTGGTTCTATTGGGTATGGCGAGATCCATGCATTTGTGTACGTGTTCGTACAGTACTTTGGTGTATGATTCGGCGGTCATGCAACTATTCTCCATTTGCATGAGTGCCATGAAGTTAGCCGCCACTATTTTTAGGAGCCCAAAGTTAGCTTTGGAGAAGTTTTTCATGGTGGTTACCTTTGTGGGGGGGGGGGGAGGTGGATGTGGATTTCCAAGGTGATTAGTTTGTGGTCGGTCTAACCAGGGAGGGGTTAACTATTGGTGTAGAGCAACGGTCACCCATATTAGTAATGACAAGGTCAAGGATGTTGCCACCTCTAGTGGGGTTAGGAACGAGCTGGTCCAGGGCATTGGAATTAATGAATTCCAGGAAACGTTGGGCAAGTGTATTTGTACATGAGTAGTTTTCCCAGTTAATGGAGGGGTGTTGAAGTTGCTCAGTATGAGAGTGTTAGGTTGGACTCTAATATTCTCCAGGGTGCTTAGGAACATGGAGTGTGAGTCTTGGGACATGGTTGGGGACCTATAACAGACTACAACCTGAATCACTGTCTTACCCAATGTTAGCTGCACCTGATATATCTCTGATGGGTTATGTTGGGCTACCACTCTGGAGGTGTGCACATCCTTTATGAATATGGAAACACCACCACCTTTGGAACTTTGGTCCAAGTTCTGGGGCGGAAAGGTGTGGAATGAGTTATAGCCTGGTAGTGCAGGGGTGTTTTCTGCTGTCTTGAACCAGGTCTCTGTTACAGTACAAATGTCGATGTTCTCCATTTTAAGGAGTGCTTTGAGTGAGTGCATTTTGAGATTTAGACTTCTATCACTGAGCAGCATGACCCTGCATTTGTTTGTAGCTGCTATGGTGGTAATTTGGTCTTTGGAACACTGCTTAAAAAAGGCACTATTAGGAGTGGCAAGAGCCTTGGCCAGTATCCGGAAGCCCAGGGGTGACAGATGCAGGGCATCTCTGGCAAAGCATCGAGGTCTGTCAATCATGTCATCCCAGGCAGACAGATACTGGATACCCTTAGAATGACACCAGAAACTTAGCCAGTTGTTGAAATCAACCAATTTCTGCTTGTACTGTGGTGTCATTCTAGGTGATGGTAGGATGCTGCTCAGGGCTAGGGTCATACCCACCTGGGCTACATAATCCGAAAGCTCCTCCATGTCTCTTTTCATGTAGTCTAGGGAGGTATGTCTCAAGTAATTCACACCCACTTGTACAATGTCAAAGTCATATTTGTACCTGTTGTTGAGAAACCTGAGTGCGTGCGTGCGTTATGTGGTGGATCCTGGCACCTAACAGGAAGCTGACTGTTACTTTCTCTTTATTCAACTCAGTGAGTGGGACATCAGTGTGCCTCACTATCGAGTCACTTATGACTAGTGTGCTGGACATGCTGTTTTGCCTTAGGGCCTTTGGTTGAGTGGTGCACTGTATAGGAGAGTTATGTGTCTCATGATTAGTGTTGTGCTGTGGTGGTTGAGTGCATTTCTGCATTGGAGGTCTCTGCTGTTTGGGTATATTTTTATTGAGAGCCTCTGTGAAAGTGGGTGTGTGGTTTGTGTTTTTTGTCTAAGCAGTGCTGGTGTGTGTTCTGGAGGGCTATGTGTTCCATGTGGTGTGGTGCAAGTGCTGACCTTCTCTTCTTGACCAGCTATTCCGGACTTGGCTGGAGAGTGCATGGCTTCCAATTTGGATATATAAGTGCATCTCTCGCAAGTCTGAGTGTTGGGAGGTTAAGAGGAGAGGCTTGTCAGTGTACATGAGACAGTTGTTACATTGCCTTGGGATGCCCAAGTTCACCAGGATAATAGGAGAAAGCACGGGGAACTGACCTTTAGACATGCCTGGAGGGGTGGACATTAATAATAACTACTGCAGATGTTTCCTTGTAGAACGTTTAGTGCTGGTAGCACTTTTGTGTGCTATAATAATTGCTACAAGAAGTCTGGTATGGTAAAGTGCTAGACTAATAAGCTAGTAAAAGTGCAGGAGAGGATAGAACCATCAGATCTAAGGAAAAATTTGAAGAACAGACTTTGGCGCCTCTCAGAAGTTTACAAACAGTCCTGGATACAACACATTTGTATCTGGACTAGACTAGCTACAGGAAAGGTGGGAAACAAGCACAAAAACTGGCTTTTAAATCAGAAAGTTGTAAGATGGAAAAACTGCCCAAACAGCCAATAAACTACAAATTCTGGGCCGGAAACCACTCCTCTTGTGTTAGATAGGCTGCCTAGGACTTACCACTCCTACTGATAAGCTAGAAGGCTTCCCTCCAACACAGAAAGGCTTGGGGGCTCAGAAGCTTACATACAGTCCTGGATACAGCATGTATATACTAACTCAAAGCTCACTGTACCTCAGGGTAAGAGGTACACTCTGTGATACCACAAAGACAGACTTGTATTTTCCAGATATTCACTTTTCTAAGTGGCAACAGTATGGTTCTCAGAATATCAAAATATATAATTTTTAGGTGATGATGGATTTATTATCATTAATCTGTGTTAGAAAAGGTACTGCATTTCTTAAGGTTTTTTTTCTTTTTTTTTCAAAAGAAACATTAAGTCATGGTTTTCTTTGCATACACAATTTATGGGACCGAGTCATACTGCATCAAAATCCTAAAAAATTTGGTCAAGAGTTCATCCACTGTTTCACTAGATGATCTTGAACCCAAGCAACCAACGAAAAATAAATCAAACCATTTAATCTCAGACTGATCAACCAGGATGGTGCAGCTTGATCAGATAGATAAAAACTCTAGTTTTACCTGTTCTACCATGTCAGATTCTACCTAATGCTTCTTTCACCCATAAATAAAAAACCTGCAAAAGATAATGCTAGGTAGCACTTGCAGTATATTTTTCTAAAGTATCCTAAATCAGCCTCATTGTCAGTTCTAAAAGCAGATCTTTGTCTCTTCTCCAACTGACGTGAACAGAAATGTCATCTTGGTGGCCAGAACAACCACAGAAGAAGTAGGCAAAAGAGAATTGACAAATACATTAGCAGCTTTGCTGACTTTCACAGAGGATAGGTGGTAAGTCTGTCATTTATGCAAGCTACAGCCTGGCACATGCCATTGACCATCATGCATCACATGTAAATGATTATCACTATTAACTTAAAAGTGTATATTTGTCTTTTAGTGAGGTGCTGCTACTGGGATTGCCATGTCACATGACTCTGCATTCTGTGTCTGTGAATATGCCTCCTACTCATGTTGGCAGTTTGTGTATTGTCATGTCTGTCTATGCTACACGCTGACAAAATTATACTTATTTGAAACCAGAAGTCATGTTTTCTTTATATTTTGAGAGTCAATTGAGCTGTCCCTGCCTTTTAGTGGGTTCACCAAGGAAGTACTGGCAATATCATTATGCACAAACATTACACAATAGACAATGGAATTCTCATTTATTCAAATAAAGCTTTTATTAAAGTCTCATTTTTCATGTATTTGCATTTTCTCACTAAAATGTTTCATTTTCCAACAGAACTGTCTCAAATGTTGCCCTTCTTGAAAATATTTTATTTTATTTTTTTACTAAGCTGCTGGTATTTTCACCTGTATTTGTTAAAGTTTTTTGGCTCAAGATATCTTTACTGCAGCCACTAATAGCTTTTACATTTCATGAAAACCATTCTAAGTATAATCTGCAAATACTATGCTGTATTTTACAGCAAGTGGACTTGGGGAAAAACAGATAGCATATAGTATGCAATGTTTCTTCATGCCACAGGGAAGGAAGCAAGGTATTTAACATTTTTAATCTAAAAGAGGAAGAAAGAGGCAAAACTCCCATTTTGCAAGATATTTATTTCTCACTAGAAATCAGTGGGTGCAGGAGTCAGCTGATGCTTATGTAACTAAACTGAAGCATAGATCACAAGACTGTGAGTTTGACCACCTGTTTGATTCCTTGATAAGAAACTAAACTGTACATGGAATCAGAAATGATCAGGTCAAGCAGATTATTAACATAATTAACTTGGTACTGGACAAAGCAGATGATGTATGTAGAATGAGTGTGTTTTCAAATATACAGAATTAAATTATTCATGAAGACTTGTACATGTGTAAAATAAGTCTTGCAAGTGAAAAGGGGGCAAAACAAAGCCAATAATGGTTAAACACAGAAAACTGCTAGTGTCTACATGACATTCAAGATGTCTCCTGGTAATAAAGACATAGAAAGAAACCACACCCAGTGCAAGCAATGTGGCTGCATGCAAAAGAAAGCATGTTATCAAGCAATAATTAGAGTTTGCAAGCTTTGTGGAAGTCACAACCTTTTTTCAGGAGTTTGTACTGTAAAGATTTAAATAAATAACTACAAGAAGAAGTGCTGAAATGTTTGTGGGTATACTTGAGGTGCATAGAGAGAGTACAGTGCATTCTACAGGCTGATAAAATTGTCATTTGCAGTTGTAATGACAATGCAAATACAGTTCACACTGTAAGCAGTGCAAATGATGAAAGCTGATCAGATTAATGATTAAGGCATCAATCTGATGCTTAAGCTTATACAGGGGCTGAATAAAATATACTTTCTGAATTCACATTTAAGAACTGAATCTGTCTAACAAAGTGTACAAGTCTCCATGCATAATTCTGGTATAGTTAGGGTATAAACTGAAAACCCGAAGAACGATTTGGCTGGATTGTGAATATAACAGCAAGAAATGCATATTAATGTTCCAAGTAGTATCACTGGAAAATCGATTAAAATAACCAAACATTTTAGATATTAATGCTTGTCAGACACTTGATATGACTAAAGTAATTCATGTGTACATTTACACAGTATTTCACTTGCTACTGCAGACTGAAACAAAAGCAAGGGCAAAGGTCAGGGAAATAAATGTGATAGTAAAGAAATGGCATAGTGTTAGAACACACACACTTTTTGAGTGCTGATACTTCAGTACAAAGATGTCTCATTATCTCTTGGTTGTAGACTGTTACTTAAACTTTTTATAAGTGATACAATTATATGATACCATAAGTCAAAGTGTAAATGCAGTCAGTCTTTGCTGGACATAGATTTGCCCTGATGAAGTGATATCAGATAATGGGCCAGAAACTGTTAGCTAGGAATTTTACACCTTTGTGACTCAATGGGAATTCAAACATCACTTCAAATCCTAGCTAACCTCAAAGCAGTAGACAAGTAGAATGAATGGTCCGGACAGTTAAACCATTCTCATCAGTAAGTGAATTATCGCTTGTGACATATGCAAACACATATATATAAAATAAAACAAACCAAATGAACATGCTCACAGTCGCAAACATTGTACATCACATATCCTACAGATTGCTAAGAGGTGATCTGTGTCTGGCACACAAAGCATCCTCTGACCCATTTCTGATGGATTTACTACACATCAGCAAGTCAAATGGCATCATAAATATTCAGTCTATGGATCAAAACCTCTTCTGCAACATCAACAGAGTGGTTTGGAAGGACAGGTATATCTCACTGAAGATACTGCTGCTGTGGAACAGACTCCTCATCCACATAAAACAAAGTCCATCCCTGTCTATGATCAAGCAAAACTTAGATCTATGTAAGGGAAACAGAAAATGTATCACAGGATGGCTTCATGTACTACTAATGGACTGAGAAAGCTTTATTTCATGCATAGGGGAGTCCCCTCAAATTATCTATGGCATAATCCCAGTTATTCTGATTAGAGTTAATGTATAACTATCTACCATGGAATAGATAAAAACAATCTATAACCAAATGGGATAAGTTATTTTGAGCACAAAAAGGGAAACTGGTTGGGCTTAAAATGGTTAAAATGGCCCACTATGGCAGCTAGCCTAGTACTTAATTAACTATGAACCTATAAATGTGGCATTTCTAAGTCTTCAGATAATTGCTTACCTATTCCTGAGTACAGAAATATGTCGTTGAGTAGTTATAGAAAAGGCAATGTAAACAGAAGTTTAATTCTGACAGATAGGTTCATATATTCTTACTAAACTTACACCCAAGAATGTCACTAAGAAACCTAGCCATATCACCCAGTACTGATGGGAAATTAACAATGTCCCCCTTTAATTACATTTTCCTCACATATTCCAGATGACAGCTTGTGATTGTCCATCCAGTCATACAGACTGGTTTTAAGGGTTGCTAGGGAAGTTCTGTGCTTGTTATGTAAGGGCTGTCTGTTCCACAAATGGGGAGTGTGTTAGATTAGGCACCGGTCATGTCATGTGGTGATGTTCATGTGGTAGAATAGGTTTGGTCTCTAAAGTGTGTGTTTACTCTTCAACCGATTCTGTTTAGATGAAGGAGTTTGAAGAGTGCTGGGTCACTCATAACACAGAAGGCTAAGCAGATACCACCCCCAGGAGTTTACATGACACTGAAGAGAAAGGCAGGCTTTTTAATCTGTTAGTTAGAGTAGTTAGGGGTACAGAAAACTAAGATATTTTTGGTGAGGAAATTTGAGGTCTGTCAAGTTAGTTTGGTGTTAAAAACAGGTACTCTGTTCAATGATGGGCCTAGTAAGGAGGCATAAAATGGGACTATGATTTCTTTGGACTTGAGAAGTAAAGTGGAACTACGATTTTCCTGGACCTTGAGGAGATACCGTAAAGGATAAGTTATGCAAAGTAGAAGGATTTGCTAACCACCACAGGGAAGGTCCAGGTAGGCAGTATGGGCTATATACACCATATCAGTGACCTCAGAAACCTTTTTGAATAACTCAAACAGCTAAAGAAGGCATAAACTGCCTTTTACAAAGTTAAGCTGGGTAGATCCAGTGATGTGAGGTTACCTATACTGTTGTTTATTAACTCACCTATAATATGTAGTCTTGCAAATAACAATAGTGACAATAATAGGGCCTAATAATTCCCAAGGTTAGTAGAGGGGGCACATTTATTTAAGGATACCACAAAAGTTACTCTCCACACACTGGGGATTTAACCAGCAGAAAGACTTAGGCTGAAGAAGTGATGGAGGTGTTTTGCTAGACAGGACTTAGCACTTCTGCATAGACATTCAGGAATATTATCTGGACCCAAGAAAATGGTATTCTTAATTTTGTAAAGTGCTAAAAGGCCCTGATCCAATGTGATTTCAAGTGGAGAGTTGTGGAATGGGTGGCAGATGGGTAGATGGAGTGAATTTGGAAGATAATTTGTCTGGAAGAATAACAGCAGTGTCCCTGGGGTCAGAGATGGTGGTACTACTACAGATTATCTCAGGACAGATTTGTTGATTACTTCTAAGTTTAAAATCTTTTCAATTTTACAGAGAGAGAAAAGAATAAGGATTAAACTAAACCAAAATCAAGACTTACAAAAAAGTTCAGTTCTGAGCACTGTAATTAGTCTTACAGTACCCTAAGTCATATCTGGTGAAGGTCCTGATATGCAAGTGCACAGAAGAAACATAAAACACTCAATTAAGCTACCAGGTCTATTTGTTAATCAGTTGCCTGCCTCAGCTTGAGAAACTATAATTGCCTTTAAGGCTGAATGTACCGATAGATGATAATCTTAGCCAGAATCTTTATTTATGACGGTCCCTTATGCAAGCAACAAAAGACTTTCAGTAAAAAAAATCAAGGTACTAAAAGTAATAATTCTAATAAACCTTCTAAATGTAAATACTCTAGGTTTTGAAGACTTATCAAAAAGCCAGTTCACTATATGCCAGTACTTAGTGTATAAATGACAGTACTTAGTGTATAAATGATAAATACATGTTTCTAAATTCATTACATTATTTTACTTGGTTCACAAATGACATCTGGTGTAGTGATGTTAGTGTTTATTGAAACACTGCATGTAATATATGTACGCAGTTTCTGTTTTAAAGTAAGGGAAATAAAACATGTAGACATATATCTGAAGCATTAGTGTACATTGTGTATGTATCTGAGAGGTACTGATAATGGTGCTGGTGTGTCATGTAACCTTATAGTCTGGACTAGTTTAAAGTAAAGCTTCATGGTGGTAAGATCTATGTGTCCATCTCTTATCCATTAATCTTGACAATGTTTACACTTTCATGGGGATGTATGTGCATCATTCAACAGAACATATTGTCCTTTACTGGCATAATCTTACTTGGTCTGATCCCAAACATAGGGCCTAGCATCACCACTTAGTATTTTGCACAACTTGCTCACCTATCAGTATATAGTTCCAGCATCTAATTTTGCAAACTTTGTGGTTTTCTAAATTGTATATTTCACTTTGTTTTTGTGTACTTGAAATAATATACATTTTAAGCACGTAGTACAGATGTGCTCAGCAACTGCGTAAATCTCTCAAGGAAGATTGGGAATTGAAAATGACCTGATTGGGTCACATGGTATGAACGTGTATGTTGGGTGGGTGCTTATTGGATTCAAACCTGGGTTACTAGCTTTGCAGCATAACATCTTAACAACAATGCTGTACTGTCTTCTTGTCAGTCAAGTACAGTCTAGTTCAAAATTTTGCAGCCCAGCACCTGAACAACAACGGTGTATTATCTCTCTGCAAATCAAATACAGTCCAGTTCATTAGTTCTGTTTCTAGTCATTGAAAACCAGGACACACTGGACCACATGGGCAGAAATCAGAGATGTATAAATACACGGACTCACCAAACTAACAGTTTACTTTAGCTCTAGAGGTTATGCTTGCAGAAGTCCTTATCTCCATAAATACCACAGTGCTGGCAAATAATCCTTTGTTACAGTTGAGCACACGACTTATTTTTGGGTGCATGCATGTGCCTGTTTGTATGTATGCACTCTGTTTGCTTATCACTGTTTCTATTTTTTTTATTATTTCAGATCTTTGTTTTCTGCTCCTAATAATTACAAATGATGAAGGATTTGAGGCATTTCAACAAAATATACTGAGTTAACAAGAAAATGTTGACTTACGTTAAAATTACCATTAGTCTTATTCATTTTACATCTGCTTAAAACAACATCACCTACTAGTACAGGTTTCTGCACAGAGACAAAAATATCTGAGTGCTACAGTATTTGCAATAAATAAATAAACAGTGTCTATTTCTCTTCTAAAGTATTAATTTTGTATAGCCCTGCCCTTTATTCTTAAAGAAAGGAAAGATGAAAGGAAAAGAAGCCGTTTTCATTTACGCTTTCTCTTTAAACAAATCTTGTGTGCAAGCTAGCTAAATACTTTCATGTCTGCTTAGCAAGAATGAAAACGCTTTTTCCCCACATATGTGCCTCTGATTTTCAAAGCAAATTGAAGGAGTTACAGTGTCTAACTCCCTTCTTTCTTACCTCCAGCTTCAGTTTTCCTCTCGGCTGCATATCTTCAGTCCCTTTTCTAATTTGCAAATGCATGCAGTTTGTGTCAACAAAGGCAGACAGCTGCTGCTGTTGCAAGCTCCTGGACAGGAGAACAATTAATCCTGATGGACAGATCTGCAGCAAAAAAGAAAGCTTCCTCTGCGTACACTGAACCCCAGCTTTACTCCGTTTCCCTGCAGCTTCAGTTGCTTCCTGGAACTGAGGCTGCACTTCCTGTTCAGTTCTCCCCACCACATCCCCTCCCCAAACCCAGTCAGGCCCCAGTAAAGCAGACTATAGCTTAAGCCATTTGGCAGCAGTCTAAAATTTCTTTTGGTCCTTTGCCTGTAGTCAGTTTCAGATTGCAAAAGAAGCATACATTTTAGAGAGTTGTATTTTTAACACAAGTCACAGCACTCTGCAATTCATTAAGTACTGTGGATGTGTAATACAAGCTTTTTTTTTATTATTTCCTTCTCTGAGCACATGCAGGAGTAGATTAGGATTCAAAGGGGAAAGCTGGTAGTTAAACAAAAACAAATCTACCTGACCTGCAGTCTTGAAAGAGCCTGAAGTGTTAACTTTTCTTTCAAGTTTAGGAAAGTCTGTCTATTACAAGCTGTGCTTACTTTCACTGCAAGCAGTGCACCTATATGTGGATGAAAGTACAGTTGTATAAAATCTTACCATAATGGTAGATGTCCTTGCCTTCACCGCTGCAGTATTCATTACAAGTGGGATTCCCTGCCGTGAAGCCCTCCCTCTGGCCAGTTTACCAAAGTCTACTGTTGCTTTAAGGCACTCTGAACGTCACCTGCACACTCCTTGCATGGGGTAGGGCATAAAGGTGACATTCAGGCGTACCATCTCGGAAATGATTGCCCCAGTAGGAACAGCAGTCCAAGAAAAACAAGGAGAACCTGCACATCCAGGAAGGAAAAAAGACCAGGGGGATGGAAGAAGGGAGTGAATACTGTGCCAGTGAAGGCAAGGACGTCTACAGTTATGGTAAGATTTTACACAACTGTACTATGTCCTTACTTTCACCGCTGCAGTATTCCTTACAAATGGGAGAGCGCCAAAGCTCAAGAAGGACCCTGGGAGGAGGAAGAAGCAGAGCCCTCCAAGAAGCCATGAAGAATGGCAGCAGCAGAACCAGCTCTGGCTCTGGAGATCCCATCCAGCTGGGAATGTTTGGTAAAGGTGTGCACAGAAGTCCAGGTAGCAGCTTCAAGAATAGTGTTAGTGTCTGAACCCTTAAAAAAAGCACCAGAAGAAGCCACAGCTCTAGTAGAATGAGCCTTTACAGAAGTGCAACAAAAGGAAATAGCCTTTGAAATCCAAGTGGAAATAGTTTGCTTGGAAACAGCCAAACGTAAAGACCTAGGATGAAAGGAAACCAATAACTGGTCAGATTTTCTGACAGCTTTAGTTTTATCCAAATACAATCTGAGCTGTCTATGCACATCTAAGATATACAGCACCCTCTTACTGTCAGACTGAGGAGAGGGGAAAAATAGTAGGCAGATTAATAAATTGATTAAGTCAGAACTCATTAACCACCTTTGGTATGAAAGAAAGATTAGTACACAAGGACACCCTGTCCTCATGAAATATCAAAAAAGGTGGACAAGCCATTAGGGCTTGCAACTCAGACACACATCTGGCAGAAGTAAGAGCTAACAAAAGAACTGTCATCCAAGAACAATGTTGCAAGGAAACTGAAACAGCAGGCTCAAAAGGACCCTGAGTTAATTTTTACAGAACTAAATTAGCAGACTCCAAATCCAACTTCAGACCAGTGACAAGTGGAGTACCAAAGGTTCAGTCCTGAGTCCTCTCCTGTTTGGTATCTACTTCTCTGAAGTACAGACTAACACAGAAGGTCTTTGGCTAAAGAAGTTCGCAGATGACTGCAAACTAGGAGCCATAATCAAAACTCCTAATGATGTGGACATCCTACAAAAGGGCCTCAGTAAGACAGATGCCTCGCGTCAAAGCCATGGCCTCAAGCTCAATGCCAAAAAGTGTATTGTCATCCCTTTTGGTAAAAACTCTGTACCCATGAACTACCACACAGGCGCTAGTCTACTTAACACCAAAAGTGTGATAAGAGACCTTGGGACACAGGTGGACAGTAGTCTCTCCTTTGATAATCACATCACCACAGTGGTCAGGAAATCCTTCTACATGGCATAATTCATCACAAAAGGTTTCTCATCCAGGAAAAAAGAGGTCATTGTTCTCCTCTACTCGATACTCATTAGACCCATTATAGAGTACAACAACCCTTTTGGTATGTACCTCATAAGACATCTACAACAACTGGAAAGGCTGCAGAAATACCTCACAAAGAGGATTATTGGCCTCAAACAGATGCCCTACGCAGACCGTCTCAAAAAACTCCAGCTTTACTCCGTCGCATATCATCTACTCAGATGCAGTCTCTGCCTAACATACAAAGATATGTCAAACCCAGAGCTGTTAGACATGCTCAACTTAAAGAAATCCCAATTCCTCCGAGCTACACGCTCTATGGATCTAAACCTTGTCACCATAATAAACAGAACATGCTGAAGGGATAGATTCCTGTCCCAGAGACTTCCCATACTCTGGAACAAACTACCTATCTATATCAAACAAAGCTCCTCATTAGCACTCTTCAAGAAAAATCTTGATGACTGGATGGGAGATAGGAAATTCACCCCGGGGATCACTTCTGTGGCTCTGCTCGGCAGGGGCACAGGAAAATAATTTTCTTGGGTGGTGAAAGCCAGGGTACCATTTGGCTAGGCTTATATAGGCCCTAGGGCCAATAGCCTAGTACCTACCTATGAACCTATGAGGAAAAGGCTTCCTGGGAGGTCTAATATTAAGGACACCTTTAAGAAATTGCTTAGCCTCAAATCTAGAAGCTAACGGGGGAGTTAAAGGCAGACAAACAGAAAGAGCTGATAAGTGGCCCTTAATAGATGAATAGGCCAAACCAGCATTGGTCAACTCACGCAAATAAGAGAGAACCAAAGGAATATCCACAGAAAGTGGATCCAGGTCAGGAGAAAGACACCAAATAGAAAACCTCTTCCATTTAGATAAGTATGATTTCCTAGTAGTAGGTTTCCTGGCCTCCTGCAGGACCTGCAGCACATCCTCAGAAAAAAGGTATCTATGAGGAATCAAAACCCTATCACCCACAATATCAGTTGAAGCGTGGACAGGTGGGAATGGATGAGAGACCCCTTGTCTTGTTTGAGGAGATTCACCCTGTGGGGTAACTTGTGATGATTGCCCCTGGCTAGATGCAGAAATAGAGGGAACCAGTGCTGTCGCGGCCAAAAGGGAGTCACCAACAAGATTTTGGGAGCATCCTGTTGAATCTTGAACAGGACTCTCGGAAGGAGAGGAAGGGGAGGGAATGAATAAAGAAACATCCCCTTCCCAGAAAAGGAGCGGGCGTCCACATTCCATACCAGAGGACCTGGGACTCTGGCATAAAACAGAGGAAGTTGTCTGTTCAGAGGGGAGGCAAAGAGATGTACCCCACTGGTGGACAATGTCCAGAAATACACCTCTGTGAAACATCCATTCACAGGACTCAGTGAGGGACGTGCTCAGATTGTCTGCCACAACATTCCGATCTGAAGGAATGTAAACTGTCTGAAAAGTCACTCGATATTGGATAGCCAGACCCCATACAAGAAGTGCCAGCCAGCAAAGACAGTAAGATCTCATACCCGCTGTTTGTTGATATACCACATGACTGTGGTATTATCTGTGAATACCTTGAGAGGCCTTGGAGAGAAGAGAAGATGAAAGGCCTGAAGAGCCAGTATAAGAGCCCTCATCTCTTTGATGTTGATGTGCTCCTTCTGCTGACTAGGCGACCACACTCCCTGAACCCCCAGGGAGCCAAATGTTGCTCCCCATCCCACATCTGAAGCATCTGTGGACAGATCCTGAGGGAAGATGAGGCTGAAAAGGAAGCCCTGGCTTTAGAGACAACTGCTGAATCCACCACAGAAGTTATTTCTTGAGAAATGGGAGAAGAACAGGAAAGTCTACAGGATGCGCATGCTGAAGCCACACTTACTTCAGAAACCACTGGAACTTCCTTATGTGGTGCTTGGCCAAAGGGAGCACTGGAATAGTGGAAGCCATGAACCCCAGAGCTCTCAGAAACTCACTAGCTGTAATGGAAGCTAGGAGAAGAAGTGTGTGAAAGAAAGAAATGAGAAGGAGGCAGGGATGCCAGCATTGGCACCATTTGAAACCTGCAACCCAGAAAGACATTATCCTGAGAAGGAGTCAAGAAAGACTTTTTGACATTTATTGTGAACCCCAGGCTCTGAAGAAGAGAAATGGTAAAATGAAGATTTTGGAAATGGACCTCTGGAGAAGATGCTTGAATCAGCAGGTCATCCAAATAAGGAAAGATTTGGATTCCTTGAAGCCTGCAAAAGGCAATCACAGAAGCGAGGCATTTGGTGAACACCCTTGGGGCAATAGAAAAGCCAAAGGGCAAATCCCAAAACTGAAAATGCCATGAAGCAACAGAGAAATGCAAAAATCTCTGGAAAAGAGGATGGATCAGAATATGGAGATAAGCATCCTTGAGGTCCAGAGACACTAGAAAGGCCTGAGGGAGCAAGAGAGGAAAAAGGGACTGAAGGGACAACATCCAAAAGGAAGGTACCTTCAGAAAGGTGTTTAGATGACAGAGGTCTAGAATAAGTCTCCAAGTACCTTCTTTTCTGGGCACTAGAAACATTCTGGAATAAAACCCATTGCCCCTTTGGGACACAGGCACCTCTTGAATAGTACCCTGAGACAAGAGGTCTCAAAGAACCTCTGGAAAAAAGGAAGTTGCTCCAAAGGAGGCTGAGAAATGCCCATAAAAGGATGGTGGGAAATTCAGACCATGAAGTACCCTTGCCAAATGATTGGCAGATCCCATGAATCCTGGGTGATCTGGAGCTAAACAGGAAGAGAAAGAGAAAGGAATATGACTGGGAATGGATGGATAGTTAGACAGCACCTGGTTTGTCAGGAAAGGAAGGCTTAAGAATCCTTGCAGTCTTAGTGGCCTTAGCAGGAGGAGTCCGGTTACTACCCTTTTTACCTTTAGAAGGAGGGCAAGACTGCCTACAAAATAAGGGTGGCATAAAAGGGTAGTTTTGCTGAAATGTAGGCACAGGAGAAACAAAGACATGCTTAAGCTCCTTTAAAGCCTTCCCTTTGTCCTGAAGAGACTTGAATAAACCAGCAGCTGTTGCGCCAAACAAAAGAGTATTATCCAGAGAAGCATCCATCATCTTTAATATCATTGGGCAAAGGTTGAAGCCAAAGCTATGAATATCTCCTCAGAACAGAACCAGAAGCAGCAGCCCTAGAACAGGCATCTGCTGCATCATAACTACATTTGATAGAGTGATGAATTACATGAGAGGATGTCCCTAGCAAGGAAAGAGCAGAAGATTTACTCTCAGAGTCTGGAAGATCAGAAAGAATCTGACAAGCCTGAGAAAGAAGAGCCAAGACATACCTAGAGATATGGGTCTGATAATTAACAGCCCTAAAAGCTAGGGTAGCCAAAGTATAAACATTCTTATCCAGCCTATCCATGTTTCTGTTGTCCCTGTCAGAAGGCAGTAACTTGGATGAAGGAAACAAGTGAGATGGTTTATCAGAGGCTACAGACATCACAGAGGAATGAGCAGCAGGACAATCCTCAGGCACCCTATAAAACCTATCAGACTTCCTGAGAGCAGGGGGCAGAGAATCCGGCGCTTTACAGGCAGTGAAAAAAAAACATCCAATAAAGCAGGCAAGACAGGAGGAATGGCCCCAGGTGTAGGAGATTCCATCTGCAGTAACTCCTAGTACCTCTTATGGATATCCAAAACCTGGGCAGAATCCATCTTAAAAAATTCCATCATCCTAGAGATCGTGTCCCCAAAGGAAATTTCCTCAGAAGGATTATCTAGAGTATGAGAATCCTCCTCCTCAGACCTGTAGTCTAAAGGAGAAGGTATCTGGGTAGAATAAGCAAGGGAGTCATCATCAGAATCCACCTCAGAAGAATGCAGTTCTCTGGGCCTTTTAGGGGAAGGGAAGAACCAAGGAGGAGCAGGAACTGAAACCCCTTGAGGAGGCCTCAACGACAGTAAAGCATTAAATAACCCCTGAGTAAAGGCCTGCCATTCATTTTGTGGCTCTTTAGGAGCAGAAGAAACATAATTAGTTTTCTGTTTTTTTTTTTAAGAGGACATCCATCCTAGAAACCTGAGAAGGCCCTGACTTAGGACAGCATTCCACAACTGCAGTAGGAACCTCTTCCCTAAAGAGAAACTGCAGAACCCCTCTAGACCTCCCAGAAACAGTCAACCATGGTTCCCTCTGAATGCCCAAAATGGATGCCTGCAAAGCCTCATCAGATGTGCTGAATGCCAGATCCCCACCGGCTTCCAACCCAGACACAGTGGAAGAATCTGACAAAACAACCGGGTGAGCTTCCGGGTGCATAATAACCTCAGGAGGAACACCCGGCAAAGGCTGGACAGTGGAAGATTCCGGTCTTACCTTATGCACCTTCTTCTTCCCTGATGGATGACCTTCAGGGCAGGAAGTTCTATCCATAGTATCTGCAGAGAGAAGCTTAAGATGCTGGTGCTCAAGATACAAGGAAAGGGAAGAAAGCCAACTATGAAGAATTTTGGCCTGACAAGTTGTACAAGATGTATGGTTGTAAGCAGCACCCAGGCAAAAAAGATACATCATGGTGGTCTTTATGGGGAATTAGTCTCCCACACTGGCATTTACCTCTCCTGGATAACATTAACCTCAAACAGCAGAAAACAAACAGAAAAAGTAACCAAAAACTCAAATGGGTACTTATCACCAACTGTGAGGACTCCAGCAAACAGGAGTAAGCACAAGAAAGCCAACAAACAGAAAAACAAGGGGAAAAAAGGATGGAGGTAACAGACCAATGGTTAAAACAGCATTTGGACTGGTAGCAAAAAAGTTCAACGGATGGTACACCTGAACGTCACCTTTATGTCCTACCCCACACAAGGAGTGTGCAGGTGAAGCTCAGTGTACCTTAAAGCAACACTAGACTTTGGTGAACTGGCCGGACAGTGGGCTTCATGGCAGGGAATCCCATTTGTAAGAAATACTGTAACTGTGAATGTAAGGACATCAGTGGAGTCAATCTGTGTGGAAGCTGTCTCCATAACAAACTCAATGACAACAAATACATCAAGAATTTTGCTGTATAGACCAAACTCAGTGGTTACATTAAGAGAAGAAGGGGGTACACATACACAAATGTGTATATAAGTATACAGTACAATGAGGAGAAGGGTAAAATGACTAGAGCTTAATAAGAATGACATAGGAATGGGTGGCATAAGTGACAGATATATGGAACTAGATTTAGAATAGATCCAAGAAAGTACTATTACACAGAGAGGGTGGTGAGAATATACAACAATTACTGGATTATACAGTGGAACTCAAGACAACAGATACATTTAATTCAGCCTGGAATAAAAGTGGAAATCAAAAAGGGAAGGGCAACTGCAAAAGGCTAACTGCAACATACAAACAGAATACAGACTCTTCTTGGCCTTCTTCTGCTTTTATCATATTTGTAAGTTCACGCTGCTTCACTGAATGAAAATATAATATTACATAGCCAGAGAGATTCATTTCATTTCATTTCGTTATTTCTTTGTTGGCCAAATAGGCGAAGATGTTTTTAACACAGTATTGAGAATCTGGAAAGCAAACATAAGCAATAAGGAATCCGTGGTGCCACAAATATTTTTTTTAAACTGAATACTAATTTTGTAAGATGGAAGAGTACATGGTTTTAACTAGACATACTCTGTGTACTCAAATGAGTAAATTTTATGTATACAGCTCAGAGAGACAATGTGGATCAAAGTGCCCACAATGTACAAAAATGTTTAAAATAATATTAGCAACAAAAAAATTTGTGCTGCACGCTTAAGGATAGGAATACTATTCAAAAGACATCCCATCTGTAGGTTGTAGGGGGTAACAACTGAAAATAATGAGCACATTTCTTAAATACAGAGAAATGTGTATGTTATTAAATGCTAGGAGGTTGGGGTAGAGAAACAATATGAAGTAAGACTACAAAACAGACATTTCTGGCTACACTAGTACTCTCTTTCCCGATAATAATCTGATGTAATTTTCAAATTCCATGCAACTATTTCATTTATTTATGTCACATTACGACAATGATCTATGGCACAGCTCTATACTTTGACTCAGTTTTTATTCATAGAATTTTCATAGGTCCACAAAATAGTCAGGTGACTCTGTTTCATTATCCAGTCACATTAATTCCTCCTGCATCTCTGTGTTGCTGTAGCACAAGCCTCCCAACACAGTTATAGGAAATAGGTGTTAGCACTCATAGGATGCATTTTGCAAAGCTGCCACATTTTCAGCAATACACTTCATAATGGGTTCCCAGAATTACCTGTATTTGAAAGGACTAGCCAAAATACTTTTGCACCTCCCAGGAGTCCCACTATTATGGAGTTAATCTTCACTTATAAATTAAAATCCCACTGGATTTCAGTGTGTCCTTATGGTGGTCAGCAGTGAGTGAGTACCCATTGTTTTCCAGAATGGAGAATGTAGAGGTCTAGAGCTCCAGGTATCTTGTATTCATGCCTGCAAGTTATTCCTTAAATTCATTTTGCCCTTTTATTTTAAGTCTAACAAAAGCAGAAGTATGATCCTGAAGCAGATACGGACTACTGCTTTCCAATGAGCCCAAATCAGGGAAGGAAAGGTAGAAAGCTCACTTGGAACAGGACTTAAACCTGCTACTGACACTGCTGATTATGTACTTTCCAGGTTCAGTTTGTTTCCATAAATCTGTTTCTTCACCTAGTGAATAAGCTACAGATTCAAAATAAACTATTTTTTCATACTCTGACAACCCATTTGGCTTATATTTGTTTCACATTTTTAACTACAACTTTCTTTGAAAGACTATTCTTGAGACAACTTCTATGAAAAATACTTCTATATACTATCAAAAATCCATTCTGTCACAATCACCTTTCACACCATCCCAGTTTGAAACCATGCTGTTCTTTTATTTTTGGAAAGTGTACTTCTCTTGACGTATACGAAAGTCTCTGCTATATTCAGATTCTTGTTTTTTTTAATAAATGATACATCCTGCATTAACACACATCTAACGTAGGTCAG